>NC_142439.1:53292727-53595757 GCF_059453495.1 Arachis ipaensis | reverse complement strand
ATTTTATCATTCAATAATATCAATTTTTTACTATACATAGTATTTAATTATTTTTTAATCACACCTAAGTAAATTACACTTAATCATATTACTTTTGTCTCTAATGTATGAAAATTTTTTGAAATTATAAAAAAATAAATTTATTTAAAATGAAAGTAATGTGATTAAATGTAATTTATTTAGATGTAATTAAAAAATAATTGAATACTATGTATAGTAAAAAATTAATATTATTGAAAGATAAAATTAAATTAAATTTATTTTTATGTATCGTTTTTGTCCCTAACGTTTTCGTCCTATTTAAGTCCTTAACATTTCAAAATTGTCTCAATTTTGTCCCGCCGTCAATTCTGTTAACGGATCCCTAACGGCAGGACAACATTAAGTCAATTTTAAAACGTTAAAGACTTAAATAGGACGATTGAAACGTTAGGGACAACTTTGGGACTTACTCCAAACGTTGGGGACAAAAATGATACTTTACTCTAATTCTAAAATGCATATGAAAAACAAGAAAAGACACAAAACAAGAAAATGTAAAGATCAAACAAAGAAGTCATCAAGAACAACTTGAAGATTATGAAGAACACAATGCATGAGTTTTCGAAAATTTTGTGAAAAATTAAAACATGTGATGAGCGGATAACTTATACACTTTTTGGCATTGTTTTTACATAATTTTCAATATAATTTAGTTAGTTTTTAGTATATTTTTATTAGTTTTTAAATAAAATTCACATTTCTGGACTTTACTATGAGTTTGTGTGTTTTTCTGTGATTTCAGGTATTTTCTGGCTGAAATTGAGGGACTTGAGCAAAAATCAGATTCAGAGGTTGAAGAAGAACTGCAGATGTTGTTGGATTCTGACCTTCCTGCACTCAAAGTAGATTTTCTGGAGCTAACGAACTCCAAATGGCGTGCTCTAAATTGCGTTGGAAAGTAGATGACACAAACTGGCGTTCAACGCCAGCTTCCTGCCCTATTCAAGAGTTAAACGCCAGAAACAGGTTACAAAGTGGAGTTAAATGCCAGAAACAGGTTACAAACTAGCGTTCAACTCCAAGAGAAGCCTCTACACGTGTAAAGCTCAATGCTCAGCCCAAGCACAAACCAAGTAGGCCCTGGAAGTGGATTTCTGCACCATTTACTCATTTCTGTAACCCTAGTAACTAGTTTAGTATAAATAGAACTTTTTACTATTGTATTCAGAGTCTTTGAATTTGATCTTTGATCAGTTTTATGCTATCTTAGACCTTTATGGGGACTAGCCATTCGGCCATGCCTGGACCATTATCACTTATGTATTTCCAATGGTAGAGTTTCCACACACCATAGATTAAGGTGTAGAGCTCTGCTGTTCCTCGAGTATTAATGCAAAGAACTATTGTTTTTCTATTCAATTCAAGCTTATTCCTATTCTAAGATTCATTCGCACCCAAGAACATGATGAATGTGATGATTATGTGACGCTCATCACCATTCTCACTTATGAACACGTGCTTGACAACCACTTCCGTTCTACATGAAGATGAGATAGAATGAGTATCTCTTAGATATCTAATACAGGGGACCGAGTCCCAGATATTAGAGTCTTTGTGGTATAAGTTAGAACCCATGGACGGCCATTCCTGAGATCCAAAAAGTCTAAACCTTGTCTGTGGTATTCCGAGTAGGATCCGGGAAGGGATGGCTGTGACGAGCTTCAAACTTGCGAGTGTTGGGCGTAGTGACAGACGCAAAAGGATAGTAAATCCTATTCCAGTATGATCGAGAATCGACAGATGATTAGCCATGCAGTGACAGCGCGTTGGACCATTTTCACAGAGATGACGGGATGTAGCCATTGACAACGGTGATGGCCAACATACAGCTCGCCATGGAAAGGAGTAGGAATGATTGGATGAAGACAGCAGGAAAGCAGAGGTTCAGGAGGAACGAAAGCATCTCTATAAGCTTATCTAAAATTCTCACCAATGAATTACATAAGTATCTCTATCCTAGTTTATATTTTATTTTTATTTTTATTATCAATTCACCATAACCATTTGAATTCGCTTGACTGAGATTTACAAGGTGACCATAGCTTGCTTCAAGCAGACAATCTCCGTGGGATTGATCCTTACTCACGTAAGGTTTATTACTTGGACGACCCAATGCACTTGCTGGTTAGTTGTGCGAAGTTGTGACAAAGTGTGATTCACGTTTGAGAGCACCAAGCCTTTGGCGCCATTGTTGATGATCACAATTTCGTGCACCAACATGCAATCGACACCAAACTTAAAATTTGACACAAGACTAAAACAAGAAACACAAAATTTTTTGTTTTTATGATTTTATAAAATTTTTTGGATTTTTTGAAAAAAATTTGGAAAAAGAAAAATAAGAAATTCAAAATTTTTAATAGGAATTCCAGGAATAATGCAATGTTAGTCTAAAGCTTCAGTCTAAAAAAAGATTAGACATGGCTAGCCAAGCTTCAGCAGGACATTACATACAACAACCGATTTGATGGGAATCAACTAGCTCCTGCGATGATAAAAGCATCATCTGAAACTCTAGAATTCATTTTTTTTTTGAAAATTTTTCAAAAATAAAAAGCTTTAAAATAAAATAAAATTACCTAATCTGAGCAACAAGATGAACTGTCAGCTGTCCAAACTCGAACAATCCCCGGCAACGGTGCCATAAACTTGGTGCACGAAATTGTGATCTCAACGCCGCCAACAACTTGGTACGCACGATCGTAATCTCAACACTTTTTCACAACTCTGCACAACTAACCAGCAAGTGCACTGGGTCGTCCAAGTAATACCTTACGTGAGTAAGGGTTGATTCCACGGAGATTGTCGGCTTGAAGCAAGCTATGGTCATCCTTGTAAATCTCAGTCAGGCAGATTCAAATGGTTATGGGGTTTTGATAATTAAAATATAAATGAAATATAAAATAAGATAAAGATACTTATGTAATTCATTGGTGGGAATTTCAGATAAGAGTCTAGAGATGCTTTGTTGCTTCTGAACTTCTGCTTTCCTACTGCCTTGTTCCAACCATGCGTTACCTCCTTCCATGGCAAGCTGTATGATCCTCTCGGATGAAAACAAATCCATATGCGCTGTCACTGCATGGCTAATCATCTGTCGGTTCTCGCTAGTGTTGGAATAGGACTTTTGTCCTTTTTCACACTATCACTTGTGCCCAACATTCGCAGGTTTGAAGCTCGTCACAGTCATCCCTTCCCAGATCCTACTCGGAATACCACAGACAAGGTTTAGACTTTCCGGATCCCAGGAATGGCTACCAATAATTCTAGCCTATACCACGAAGGTTCTAATCTTAGATTAGAAACCCAAGAGAATATACTCCAACTGTCGTCCAATGACTATGTTGAACATCATGTAGATCGCTTTGTGGTTGTCAGGCACGCGACCTTGGCTAAGCGAGTAATGAAGATTGGGTGATTGTCACGGGTCACCCCTTCATTCTGACTTAACTGAATTAAGAATGAGAGTATATATTAGAGAAGAAGTAGGCGTGAATTGAATAGAAAACAGTAGTAACTGCATTAATTCATGAAAAACAGCAGAGCTCCACACCTTAATCTATGGGATGTAGAAACTCCACCGTAGAAAATACATAAGTGAAAGAGGTCTAGGCATGGCCGTGAGGCCAGCCTCCAAACGTGAAAAGATGAAAGACGGTCAAATGACTAGACGGTCAAAAGACGTAAAATAAATCTCCAAAAGTAATTTTTACACTAGACTAGTAACCTAGGGTTACAGAAAATGAGTAACTAAGTGCAGATAGTGCAGAAATCCACTTTCGGGGCCCACTTGGTGTGTGCTTGGGATGAGCATTGAGCTTTACACATGCATAGGCTGTTCCTGGAGTTAAACGCTAACTTTGGTTCCATTTTGAGCGTTTAACTCCAATTCTGGTGATAGTTTGGACGCTTTACGCCAAGATGTTTTAGGCTTACTTTGAACACTAGTTTGGGCCATCAAATTTCAGGCAAAGTATAAACTATTATATATTGCTGGAAAGCCCAGGATGTCTATTTTCCAACGCAATTTAGAGCGTGCCAATTGGGTTTCTATAGCCCCATAAAATCCACTTCGAGTGCAGGTTCCTCAAATTCAGCCAGAAAATTCTTGAGATGACAGAAAAACACACAATCTCATAGTAAAGTCCAGAAATGTGATTTTTGAATAAAAATTAATAAAAATATAATAAAAAGTAATTAAAACATACTAAAAACTATATAAAAATTGTGCCAAAAAGGGTATAAATTATCCGCTCATCAGTAACCCATTTTTCTTTTTCTCGCTGTAGGACTAGTTGACCCATGTCTTCTTGCAAAAATATTGTCGAGACATCTTCCAAAGTCCCCGAGGGCTTGTCTGACTGGCTGGACTCCCTCGTCCTAATGTGTGTTTCAGTGGTTAACTCTGAATACTGCATGGAGCTTAGAAAACATCACCGAATCTGTAGTAGTAGGGATCAGGAGAAGAATTACGAGTTGGTAGCGCCTGACCTTGACGAGAGGGTTTGCTTTCCTTCTCTGACCCAGGGGGAACGTCCCTTCTTTTTTGCTTATGACTACTTCTTTAGCCAAATGAACATTTCCCTTCCTTTTACCTCTTTCGAGACCGATCTGTTGTGGTCATGTAATGTAGCTCCGTCCCAGCTCCATGCAAACTCCTGGGGCTTTATTAAGATCCTTCAGTTGCTTTGCCAAGAATTGGATGTCAAGCCTTTTCAAACTCTCTTTCTTTACCTCTTTGTTTTGACCAAACCTGAGACTTCCAAAAAGAAAGCTTCTTGGATTTCTTTTCGGTCTACCCAAGGACATAAAGTGTTTTCTATGTATGATGAGTCCTTTAGGGACTTCAAGAACTACTTTTTTAACATCCGAGCTTTTGAGGGAGCTCGACCATTTTTTTAGAGCCGAATAATGAACCTACCTTCCCCTTATGTTGGCAAAAGAATGTTGTGGTGTCTAGATATTCATGGGAGATGCTTGATGAGGTCGAGCAGGCTTTTGTGAATGTGTTGGAGGAGATTTGGGGGCAGTCCCCCTATCTCGACAAAAAAATTTTTAAGGGACCCCTCCCTTCTCCGAGCTGAGCTGGGTAGTAGTCGACTTCTTTTTTTTCGCTTTATTTACTTGCTTTTGTTTCTTTTCTTCCAGTTTTTTAACTTGGTTTTCCTGTGTTTCTCAGAGGTGGTTAAGAATAATGATTCCATGAAGGCCTTTAAGAAGGTGAGGAAAGCTACAGCTGCCCAGAACATCTCGGCTAAGCCTGCTGGGGAAGGATCTTCTCAGGTCCCTCCTAAAAAGCCGACTTTGAGTACCTCTGGGCCGAGGAGGGCGATTCCTACTCCTCAGATCCATTTGGTTGATTCTCCCCAGACTTCTGCTGCTACCACTTCTCCCACTGGCGGCCCTCCTCTAAAAAGACAGAGGACTGTAGAGCCTGTTAATTTGGACGCCCTTGATTTTGATGCTGTGGGATTTGTCGATCATCAAATCGCCCCTTATGGTGTTGTTCCTACTGATGATGTATCCATTCTTTGTCATCTGGACTTCATTACCCGAAGCAGTATTAAGATGGCACACATGGGAGCAGCCTTATACCGAACTGCCCAGGATTTTCCGGTTCATGTGACAAAGGCTTTTATGGAAGAGGCCAAGTCGGAATTCGACCGGATCAAGGGGTTAAATGAGGACTTGAGGTGAAGGTGGCAAAGCTGGAAAAAGAGTTGGAAGGTGAGAAGACCCGGGCTACTGCTGTGGTGGCTTCTGCAAATCTGGCTGAGGAGATGGTGCAGCAGCATAAGGATAGCAATGTTAGGACTTATGGTGAGATGATAGAGCTCAGGGAGAGGTTAGAATCTGCCCAAGCTGATTATGCTGAGCTCCAGGGCCTTCTAGTGGGCAGTGTGAGTTCTGCCTATAAGAATTTGAAGGATCAGGTCCGAGTTCTTGCTCCCGATCTCGACCTGTCTCTCTTCAGTTTGGACAATATTATGGAAAATGAGAAGATCGTCCCTGCCCCGGATGAAGATTCTGATGATGTAGATCCACCTCTAGTGCCATCCACCAAAGCTTCTGTTGTGCAGACTTCCCCAGCTCCTGCACCTGAGGTCGGCCATCCCGAGTCTGATCTTGATGTTTAGATTCTGACTCGGCCGGATGGAACAGTTGATGCTGTCCCTCTTGCGACTTGTCCTCCGTCACCCCAAGATGCCGCCACTGGGGAGTCTTTGAATCCTTTGTAGTTTTTGTTTTGCTTTGGTATCTCGTGACCCGACTTTTTGGGTATTCTGGATTTTTTGTAATTAGTAGTTCTTTTTGACTTTGACATTTTAGTTGCTTTTGTTAGCAGCTTTCTTTAGAAAAACAAATGCTGTTGAACTCTTGAGGTCGACTCTCGGGTGGCCTTTTGAGTCTTTATTATAGTAGCTTTGTTTCTTCTTGACGTGTTTGTTTGCAATCTTTTGGAACTTCCAGGAATCTTAAGAGTGTTGGTGCTTGTGCTGTTGATAAACTCTGATTTTGTGGTTTATCTTGTGCTTAATTTGGGTTGTTTTATCAACTTTTCTCACATTTATTCAATGAAATAGTATGGTTTTGTAATTCTCCCTAAATTTGTACTTAAGTGTGAAAACATGCTTTTTAGGCCTTAAAATAGCTAAATTTAACTCACTTTAAATTCATTCGATACCTTGATATGTTTGTTGAGTGATTTCAGGTTTAGAAGGCAAGTATTGGATGGAAGAAGCGAGGAGAAAAGCATGCAAAGTGGGAGAACTCATGAAGAAATGAAGGAACCGCAAAGCTGTCAAGCCTGACCTCTTTGCACTCAATTGATCATAACTTGAGCTTCAGAGGTCCAAATGAGGTGGTTCCAGTTGCGTTGGAAATCTAACATCTGGGACTTCAAAATGATATAAAATTTGCTATAGTTGCTTCGCATTTAGGGACGCGCACGCGCACTGTACGTGTGTGCACCAATGGATCAACGTGGGTCCACTTTAAGCAACTCGTTGGGGGCGATTTCTGAAGCATTTTGGGCCCAATCCAACTCATTTCTGATGCTATTGAACCCAAGGATTGAGGGGGGAATGAACCAAGTAGTCATAGTTTAGTTTTCATCATGTTTTAGGGTAGAATTCTAGAGAGAGAAGCTCTCTCTTCTCTCTAGAATTTAGGGTAGTTTAAGTTTAATTTTCTTAAACCCAATTTTCAATTCTTGTTTTGATTTAGTCTTCCCTTTTAATTTCTTGTTGTTACATCTTAATCTTCTTAGTTCCTCTAGTTCATTTCCCTTATTTTGTTACTTTTATGTTGATGAACCATTGTTGGATCTAATTTCCTTTTAATGCAATTTTATGTTTCCATGTTTCTTTTATGTTGATCTTGATTGCTATTATTGATTTCTTGCTTATGCTAGTTATGGGTTTTCTTTAATTCTTGCATTTGGTGATGTTTACTTTTCTTGCACTCTATGTGTTTGTTAAAATGCTTTCACTAGTTTTTGGGTAGCTTTCTTTACTCTTGGCCTAGGCTAAGGGAATTGAGTGACATTGAGTCATTGGGTCTCAACGATTTGGTGATTTGAGAACCCTTGATGGTCAATTTGATATCCATTGACACTAACCCACTACTAATCTAATTAGTAGATAGGTTAGGACTTATAGATTGATGTTGATCAAGCCATTTGATATATTTCAAGTATAGAAGTACACTTAATGAGCTTGGTTCCTCATAATTGTCAATATATGGTTAGTTGACAAGGATAGTGATCTCAATTACCTATGTCTAGCCAAGAGTACTTTTCCTTTATTTCATTAGTTTTTGTGTCATTTTACTTTATTTAATTTTTCTTGCCATATACTTTTCTTGCAAAAAAATATAAAATCAAACCCCTTTGTTCCTTCATAGCCAATAATTGAGCACTTCATTGCAATTCCTTGTGAGACGACCTGGAGTTTAAATACTTTGGTTAATTCTTATTTGGGGTTTGTTATTTGTGGCACCAAATTTTTGATTGGGAGGATTGTTTGTTGGTGTAGAACTATACTTGCAACGAGAATTCATTTGAGAAATTTCTATACCATCACAACAATTCGCCCATCAAAATGGCGCCGTTGCCGGGGAGTTACAATGGTGTTATATTGTTGGCTATTGTATATATGTTAATAGGCTTCTTTGTTAGTTTTGCTTGCTTTAGGAGTTAGTTTTTATTAGTTCTTATTAGTACTTGTTTTTATTCTCTTTTGCTATTATGAATTCTCATCCTCACTTTGGCTATGATTTTAGTTCAAATTATGTTGTAGGAAATGGGAGCTACAATGAGGATGTGCATCAAGGATGGAACAATCAAGGATGGGAGGAGCCTCAAGGGATTGATCAATCTTCTTGGCAACAACAACCTCTGGATTCTTATGGGTATAATTCGAATCCTAATGCATATCAATCTAATGGATGTGGTGACCCTTATTGTGATTGTCAACAACCACCACCACATGCCTATGAACCACCCCCTAACATGGTTTTGAACTACCTTACTCACAAGCCTCATACCACCAAACACCTCCATATGGCCCTAATCTTTATCCACCCCACCAACCACCTTATGAGCCATATGAACCATACCTAGAACCACCACAATTCTAATGCAACTACTCTCAAGAACCACCTCAATATACACCAACTCCATACCCTTACCAAAATGAACCACCTTCCAACTATAATGCCTTCCCCTCAAACAATGAACCCTCTCTTCCACTACCGCCCCCCGATGAAGCCCTCATACTAGAACTAAGAGATATTGACTCTCAACTCCAAAGGCAACAAGAGGGGATGGAAAAGGAGTTTAAAGAGCTAGGAGCCAAGATGGCTATCCTAGCGGAAGCCGTTAGCAATTTGGTCTCATCCAACCTAAGCCTATATGACCAAGGCTCTCCCATTGTTGAATATGGAGAAGTAATCAAGGAGCATAGTGAGAGAGTGAGTTTAGAGCTTCAAGGTAAAGAAGAGAAGTTGAAGCAAGAATTGCCACAAGGGGAGGAAGTTGAGATAATTGAGCCGGAAGGAGTTGAAAACCTAGGAGATGTTGGAAGTCCATGGGAATGTAGCATTAGAGAGCCCTCTTTCAAGAAGCTTAACATTGATGTTGGCAGGGTGTACAACCTCCAAAGCATATCATGATTGAAAACTTTGAAGAGCTAGGCAAAGTTGAGCAAGAGGTGGATTCCAAGCTTGAGAACACTTCCACACCAAGTGATGTTGTTGATGATCTTGTGGAAGTTGTTGAACTTTCTTCCACTGAACTTGAAGATGATGTTGAGGAGGATAATGCGCAACCTCCTAAGCATATAATGAATGATGAAGAATTGGAAGAAGGTGAGCAAATAACAACTCGTCCTCTTAAAGATGATCCCACACCAACACATGATCCTTTGGTATTTGAGGAATCTTCTCTTATTGAAATTACGGTAGATGTTGAGATAAGTTCTACATTACCTCCATGTTGTAACATGAAGAGTGGGGAAGAGCTAGAAGAAGTTGGTGAAGAAGTGGTTGAATGTGAAGAACTTTGTCGAAAGGAAGAGGTTGAAGTTGAAGAAGCTTGCCAAGAGGTGGAGGTATTCAAAGAAGAGCACAAGGGAATGAAACTTACAAGACCATTGGAGACATCCCTTCCTAAGTCGCCACCCAACATAACATTCAAGTGGGTGATGCACGGAAACTTTTCTCTCAACAAATTTCCCTCGGCAAGTATACCGAATTGTCGTCAAGTAAAAACTCACAATAAAGTGAGGTCAAATCCCATAGGGATTGATTGGTCAAGCAACTTTAATTGGAGGAATGTTCTAGTTGAGCAAAGCAAACTTTGATTGGAGAATTGCAGGAAATTAAATGGCGGGAAAGTAAATGGCAGAAAATGTAATTGCTGGAAATAAAGACTGAATGCAAATGACGGAAGATAAATTATAAAATCTTAAATGGGGAATGGGGAAGATGAATATAAAAGTAAATGGAAGAAAGTAAAGAGAATGGGTAAGATTAGAAATGGGGAGTTCATTGGGATCAGGAGATGTTGTATTCTCCGGATCAAGTTCATTTTCATCTCTTCCTCAATCAATGCAGTCATTGATCTCCTTGGCAATCTTAAGTGATTGAATTCCAATTCCTTGGTAATTCAATTTCTCAAATCTTGATCAATAGCCAATTCCTTGGTCTAATTGCTCATGAGAAGAGATGAAGTGTGGTCACTAATTATACCACATGTATTCCCAAATCAAAGTGTTGGTAGGATTATATGTCACTATATCCATCCAAACCCCAATTTGGTCCAACATGAGAAAGCATTTCTAGCATGATCTCTTCATTCCTCTTCCAAGGTTCCGAAGAGATCCAAGTATGAATAGCTTCTTTTCCAAGACAACTACCCAATTGGATGAAGATTGAAAGCTTTCTAGAAAAATCAAGAGAAAAGAAAGAAGAAGAATAATGAAAACTATTATTGATCCATCAAATTACAACAGAGCTCCCTAACCCAATGAAAGGGGTTTAGTTGTTCATAGATCTAGGAATGAAAAACAAAGATGGAAAATACATTCTGAAAGTAAAACTAGAAGTTACAGAGAAAGTAAAATTATACAGAGAGTAGTTCTCCCAATGCCAAAAGCTCCCTTTAATAGTTCAAAACTCCTCCTATATATACTACTCTTCTAATCTTCTAGTTGGCTCTTCAAGTAATGGATATGGGCCTTTGGATCTTAAGTTGAAGCAGTTGCAGTCTTCAGTGGGCTCAGCTTTGCTTGCAGAGAAAATTTGAGTTAGGCATGGACGTTAGTTAGGACGTTAGTGGTGTTAACGTTAAGTGAAAATGTGGGTTCGAGAACGTTAGTGACGATCACCTTTTTCACTAACGTTCCTCACCCAAGATGGTCCACATTAACTTCAACGTTAGTGGCACTAACGTGACCACTAACGTTGCCTCTTGGTCCTTCGCAAACGTTATTGACATTCACCTTTTCTAATAATGTTTGCTTGTTGCCTTTCCTTCCTACGTTAGAGTCCATGTTAGTGTAGCTAACGTGACCCCTAACGTGGGCATGCCTCAGCTTCGAGACCGTTAGTGACACTTACCTTTGTCACTAACGCTCCAAACGCCCCTTCTCACGTTAGTGCCTTACGTTAATTGTATTAACATGGCCACTAACGTGGTGGTGATTGCCATCTCCAACGTTAGTAACAAAGGTGAGTGTCACTAACATTGGCTCATCATTTTTTTCCTCCACGTTAGCTTCCACGTTAATGTAGTTAACGTGGCCACTAACGTGGCTCATAGTGGCTTGGTCCAACGTTAGTGACAAAGGTGAGTGTCACTAACGTTGGCACTTCTTTGTTCCCTCCATGTTAGAGTTCACGTTAATGTAATTAACGTGACTCTTAACGTGGCTAAGTATGCCTCTTTTTCCAACGTTAGTGGTATTCACTTTTACCACTAACGTTGGAGCTTTACTTCTCTTCCACGTTAGCTTCCACGTTAATGTAGTTAACGTGGCAACTAACGTGGGCTATGATGGCTCACGAAGGCATTATTGGCGATCACTTTTCTCATTAACGTGGCATCTTCCTTGCTTCCTTTGTCCTGAAATCAAGCAAATAAAGTGCATCAAAGCTAGGTTCTAACTTATGAGATCATGTATCATCCATTTTATCATTCAATTCATGCATAATTCTCATAAAATCACATAGAATTCACAATGTTTGCTTGAATCAAGATGTAAGTGATTATCTACCCAAAACATGCTTATTAACTAAGAAAATGAATGAAACTACCCTAAAACAGTAAAGTAAAGGTCAGTGAAACTGGCCAAAATGCCCTGGCATTTGCTTGTCCCTAAGCAAGTACTGAAACATGAGAATGATGAATGAAATGACAAAAGAAATAAGTCATTATTGTGGAAGTCATGTCCTTGGTTTTATAGGGTTTCATGCATAGCAACTTAGGTTCATTCCTTTACTGGCTTTCAGGCCTTTATCATGCCCTGGAATACTCACTTGATTGCACCCTATGAGACTTTTATTCATTGATCCCTTTATCTTTTTAGGGTTTAATTGTATTTTTAGACTAGGTGCTTTGTGAGAGGGTGACTCTTTAAGATAAGCTTTCAGTCAGCACTCCCGAACCAGTTGGTCCAAGGTGCTGGGTGTTAAGGCACCCCTAAGGACTTACTCCCTCAAGTCTCTTTCCCCCATACATACACACCACAGGCACATGGTTTGTTATTTTTCTTTTTGAGACCTTGGTGTCCAGCACCTCTTTGGGTTACTAAGTATTCTGTAGCAAGGGTTACTCTTGATAGTGGACTTTCAGCTGATAATCCCAGGTTAGTTAACCCAAGTTACCAAGTGATAAGGCACCCCTGAGAGCTTATTCATCCAAGTATATCCTTTCCACAGGAGCACCACAGACACATACCTTAAGATTCAACCCTTGGTGCCTAGCCTTGTTTCTTACTCTTTTTCTTTATTTCTCAATTTTCATTTTTCTTTCCCCTTTTCTTATTAGGATCTTGTTATTTAGCTAGTCTCATGGGGTGTGTTTCAAGCATATGATTCAGGACAGATAGTTGCCTTCCTACCTTGTTGGTGAACTAACTTAGCTAAGTAATTACTACACCACAAGCTTAAGAACTTACTCCACAATATGAACCTCACTCTGGTCTTTCGTAACATCTCTTTTTATTTGACTTAAAGGACAAGCATACAAGTAGGCAAGTTGAAAATGCAGTAGTGACATTAGACTAGCATAGACCTAAGCAATGCAAACTTAAAGGCAGAATTGAAAATCCTAAACTACCATGGAAACATGTTCTATTTCATACATGATTTTCCTTATTTAAAACTTGAAAAAAAAAGATAGGACAATGGGAAACTCCACCACCTTTTACTCCTGGGATTGCTCATGCTCTCCCTCTTGTTTGTCCTCTTTGTGTCTTTCTTGAGTGCTTGAACCCCCACTTCCCTTGCTTTTTCCAATCAACTTTTTCCAGAAGCCAACATCTTCCATCTTCTTTTCAATGTTTCCTTCTGCTGTTTCACCTTCCTTTCCTCTTGTTCTGTTAGATCTTTTTAGATTGTATCATACCTAGGGATTGTAGAGTGCAAATTATGCATATGCCCAGTCATATAGTTCAACTTAGCTTGAGTGTTTATGTTGAACTCTTTCCTATGTAGTTGTCGTCCTTCATTAAGCACGCTGAACTCATTGAATGCTTTTGTTTGAGCTAGTTGACGTTGGTTGAGTTCTTGAAGGCATTTATCTTGACGCTCTTGCCTTTCAGTCACTTAATTGATGGCTTGAGTGAGCTGGGAGTATTGCTCATGTTGCTGCTCCATTTGTTGCTTCTGCCACTCCTTCTGCTGACCCATCCAATTAAGGAGCAGTTCTTCTTGACGATCCATCCTTTTGGCTTGAATGTGCAGTTGTTGTTCTTGTCCATCCATATAACTCCTTGCTAGCTCTTCAATGGTTCCGTGAATGTGATTCAACCTTGTGTTGGTTGGATCGTAGTACTCTTCTTGCTGGTATTCTTCTTGATGAGATTCTTCTCGGTGAGGTCCTTCTTGTGATGTTCTTTTCCCTATTTGAGGCCTTCTTTGTTGTTGGGCGGGTGCCACATAAGTTATACGCTGCAGCGTAACTAACCTCCCAGGGTTTACCCAATTTGGATTGCTGTCCTCGAAGATTACTTTGGCTTTCTTACATAGTCTCGTGATGGTGCTGGGATACAAAAGCTGAGCGCTCGGATCACTCTTTTCGGTTGCTTCTTGGATTCCCTCAGCTATGATTTCATGTACATTGATGTCTCCACCGCTCATAATGCAATGTAGCATGGTAGCTCGAGCAATGTTGACTTCAGAATTGTTTGAGGCTGGGAGGATAGATCTTCTCACGAGCTCAAACCATCCCTTGGCTTCCGGGATGAGGTTTCCTATTCTGATGAACCGTGGCCTCTTATTTGCATACCTTTCCCAATCTGATCCTATAACACACATGTCATTCACAATTTCTTCCAGCTCATAATTGTCTGGCCCATTACTTATCCTTGCTTGGTAGCTTGGCTTATCAGAGGGTTGTGATTTCAGATGAAGAGTCCTCATGATCGCATTAGGACTGAAGTCCACCTCTGTTCCTCTCACGTAACTTTTGAAGGTTGGAGCCTTGGTATTGTCTTCCCTGGCCACATTGGCATAGAACTCCTTCATGAGATTTGCATTTATTTTTGTTTCTGGGTTCGTGAGCTCTTGCCAACCCCTCTGTTCAATCTTTTCCCCAATCTGCGGGCACTCATCATAGTTGAATTGAAATGTCAACTCTGGCAATACCTTTTTGTTCTTGATACGTTCGAATTGAAGCTCATGAAAAGCAGCCTTGAACCTTCCTTCGTCGAAAGGAATGCTCTCCACTGGTGTCTTTCTCTTTCGCCTTTTGGAGCTTGATGATGCCATAAGTGATTTTTGAGATGGGAAGGTGTTGATAAGTGTCTTTGATGGGGTAAGGTGAGTTGGGTTTCGAGAGTGGGAGGTGTAAAGAATGGGTTTGGAATGTGAAGGGGGGTACGGAATGAGAACCACTTATATAGGGGGTGGTGAGTGAATGGAAGGTGTGAATTGATGGAGTGGGTGTATGATGAACGGATGGGGTTTAGCATGGGATGAGCACAAGGATCATCAACTTTATGATGGGGTTGGTTCGATTTCCAAGCGTGTCATCCTTTCAATGTTGCATGGCAACATTTCCCAATGCATTTCCCTTGAAGACACATGTATAATCCTCTCCTTTTGAAGTGGCTGAACCCTTCCTCTTTCAATTGTCCCATCAATTTTCCTACAAAATAAAAGGAATGTGATTAATAAATTTGTGGATGGTGGCGGCAAACTTTATAACAAAATGGGATAACTACTTTTTAAAGTTTTTGTTTCTAACTAACTAAGTGCTATTCATGACTGCAAACTAACTGGCTATTTAATTGTCCATATATGCAACATTGGTGACACCAAACTTAGTTTGTGGCCATGTGGTGTAAGAAGAATTGTTCAAGGTTCTAAGAGTGACATGATATGAATTGCATTCATGTCCTCTTAGTGTGTCTTGAACACCAAACTTGTTCTTCACTATATGTTGCATAAAAGGATTCATTCAAGTATATGTCAAAGTTGATTTGGAATTCATGAACCTTGCATTATTAACTACTCTAAAAGCATATAAAACATGGGTTGCCTCCCATGAAGTGCTTCTTTAGCGTCACTAGCTTGACGTTCTGACTTTGTCAGGGAGGTTGGTAATGCTTCAAATCTTCCCCCCTCGCAGTAAATCTATCTCCATTGGCTTCATCAAGGATCTCCACATGTTCTAAGGAGAGAATTCTGTTGATGGTGAAAACTTTAGGTAGCTAACATAGGATGGTGGGGAGATGAGGTGGAATAGCTGGAAAATAGGCTGAGATCACCTTATCCCCTGGAGAGAAATCCTCTGTAGGGATCTTCTTGTTCCTCCATCTCCTTGGTGCCTTCTTCTTTGTCCCTTTTGATGTTACCCTGCTCTTTGTGGCCTCTTTTTCAAAGGAAATTTTGTTGCTGGTTTCATATGACTCTGGTAGTTTAGGTTCCTCCTGGTTTTCCTTTAGCTGTGACAATTGCTGACTGTCTTGTTCATCAACCAAAGGGATTCCCAGGTGTACAGCTTGTGCTTCAATGCTTGTTTCTTCCACCAGTGCTTTGTCGTGCTCTCCCCTTGGTTCCTTGTTTTCTTGATCTGCTTCTTGTGAGAGTTTGAAGACATTGAATGCGAGTTGTTCGTCATGTATCCTCAGGATTAGCTCTCCTCGCTCCACATCTATGAGTGCTCTGGCTGTAGCTAGGAATGGTCTTCCGAATATGATTGGGTGAAGGTGACTCTCTTCCATTTCCAATATGACAAAATCTGTGGGAAGGAAGTAGTTTCCAACCTTTACCAACACGTTTTCAACCACTCCTACTGCTTGTTTTTGAGTTTTGTCAGCCAGCCTGATGACTACGTCTGTGAGCATTAGCTCATTGATCTGCAACTTCTTCATAAGGGATAAAGGCATTAAGTTGATGTTTGCTCCCAGGTCACAGAGTCCTTTATCGAACATTGTTTCTCCTATGGCACAGGGGATGTGAAAACTCCCTGGGTCCTTTCTTTTTGTAGGCAACTCTGGTTGAATGAGAGCACTGCACTCCTTATTTATCACTATTGTTTGCCCTCCTTTGACTGAGCTTTTCCTAGTCAGTAGCTCTTTCATATACTTAATGTATGAGGGCATTTGTTAGAGGACCTTGATGAATGGTATGTTTACATGGAGAGATGCAAACATATCAAGAAACTTTGAGTATATTCTCTTTTCTACACCACCCTTGAGTATTTGGGGAAAAGGTGCATAGAGTTTCAGCATCTCCTTCTGTGTAATTGTTGTTTCTTGGTGACCCTCTTCCTCCTTCTCTGCTGAAGTATCTCCAGAGTGTTCGAAGGGTTTGTTCAGCTCTTCCTCAGTCTTCTTATCACTTATAGTGACCATCTTACAGTCTTCCCATCTTACTTTCTTTGCTTCACCTCTCGGGTTTTTCTCTGTGTCACTTGGGAAGCTGTCAGTGGGTTTGGGAATCTTCTCAAAGAGGTATTCCACTTGAAATTCTAGCCTCTTAATGGTGTCTCCCTGGTTTTTGATATTAGCTCGCACCTCCTCCTTGAACACCTTGTTCTCTTGGAGTTCTTTACATATGCCTTCAAGTAGGGTCTCAATCCTTGAGAGTCTATCTTCAGATGATGGTGAGTTGGAGTTTGAGGGATGAGAATGGCCATTTTGGTTTTGATATGGATGTTGAGAGGTGTTGTTAGGTGGCTGCTGATATGATCTTTTTGTGGAATGTTGGTGAGCTGCATTGTTGTTGGGGTTGTGACGTCTCTGATCTTGGCCTTGATCTTGTTGATTTCCCCACCCAAAGTTTGGGTGGTTCCTCCAACCAGGATTATAAGTTTTGGAGTATGGATCATGGGTCTGCCAAGGTTAGTTTCCAATGTAGTTGGCCTGTTCCTGCTCACCCTCTGCTTCTGCATTCACTCCTTCTTGGGTTGCTGATGAGGTGGTGATTGCTACCACTTGGTTCCTCTCCATCTTCTTGGTAAGGTCAGCCAACTGCTTAGTAATCAGCTTGTTCTGGGCCAGTAATACATCCATGTTATTTAGCTCCATTACTCCTCTAGTGTTGCCTCTTTCAGAAGCATAGAAGTAGTCATTCTCTGCTACAGTCTCAATGACATCTATGGCTTCTTCAATGGTCTTCTTCTTGTTCAGAGATCCCCCAGATGAGTGGTCCACTGCCTTCTTTGATTCGTAAGAAAGACCCTCATAGAAAATGTGTAACTGCATCCATTCATTGAACATATCTGGCGGCCACCTTCTTGTCAAGTCCTTAAACCTCTCCCATGCTTCATATAGAGTCTCACCATCTTGTTGCATGAAGGTCTGTACCTCAGCTCTCAACCTGTTGATTCTTTGAGAAGGGTAGAATCTCGCCAAGAATTTGTTCACCACATCTTCCCAGGTTGTTAAACTCTCCTTCGGGAAGGATTCCAGCCATTTAGATGCTTTGTCCTTGAGTGAGAAGGGAAACAGAAGCAGTCTTTAGGTGTCAGGATGAACACCATTAGACTTCACAGTATCACATATTCTTAGGAATGTGGTTAGATGTTGATTGGGGTCTTCTTGGACACTTCCTCCGAATGAACAGTTGTTCTGAACTAGGGTGGTGAGCTGTGGCTTTAGTTCAAAATTATTGGCATGTATGCTTGGCTTTTGGATGCTACTTCCACAGTTTCATGGGTTTGGATTTATGTAGGATCCCAGAACTCTTCTCTCTTGCCCAGCATGATGCGGTGGACCTTCTCTGCCATGGTTGTGAGCTTCTTCTTTATGATGGTTCTCCATATTCTCATCCATGTCTGGTTCAAAGTACTCTTCCTCTTCCTCAGCTCCAACAACTCTCTTTCTTCTTGCTTCCCTCCTTAATCTAAGGAAGGTCCTCTCAGGTTCAGAATCAACAGAAGTTGAAGCCCCACTTCTTCTACCTGTCATACAACCAACAAGGCCAAAGCAAGAGGCAGATAGAGAGTATTCTTGTTAGAAAAGCTGTTAGTGTGAGTGATGCAATATATCAAATAGTTAGTGGGTTAGTGAACTAAATTGTAACAAATAAGAGAATACCACAAACAGGTATGGGTAAAGGAAAGAAAATAACTGAAATTGAAAGTAAATCAATCAAATAGAAATTAAATCAAACAAAAGAAAAATGCTCAATCTAGTTATCCACCAATTTAATCATTGTTGATACAAAATCAATCCCCGGCAACGGCGCCATAAACTTGATGCACGGAAACTTGTCTCTCAACAAATTTCCCTCGGCAAGTATACCGAATTGTCGTCAAGTAAAAACTCACAATAGAGTGAGGTCGAATCCCACAGGGATTGATTGGTCAAGCAACTTTAATTGGAGGAATGTTCTAGTTGAGCTAAGCAAACTTTGATTGGAGAATTGCAGGAAATTAAATAGCGGGAAAGTAAATGGCAGAAAATGTAATTGCTGGAAATAAAGACTAAATGTAAATGACGGAAGATAAATTGCAAAATCTTAAATGGGGAATGGGGAAGATGAACATAAAAGTAAATGGCAGAAAGTAAAGAGAATGAGTAAGATCAGAAATGGGGAGTTCATTGGGCTCAGGAGATGTTGTATTCTCCGGATCAAGTTCATTTTCATCTCTTCCTCAATCAATACATTCATTGATCTCCTTGGCAATCTTAAGTGATTGAATTCCATTTCCTTGGTAATTCAATCTCTCAAATCTTGATCAATAGCCAATTCCTTAGTCTAATTGCTCATGAGAAGAGATGAAGTGTGGTCACTGATTATACCACATGTATTGCCAAATCAAAATGTTAGTAGGATTATATGTCACTATATCCATCCAAACCCCAATTTGGTCCAACATGAGAAAGCATTTCTAGCATGATCTCTTCATTCCTCTTCCAAGGTTCCGAAGAGATCCAAGTATGAATCGCTTCTTTTCCAAGACATCTACCCAATTGGATGAAGATTGAAAGCTTTCTAGTAAAATCAAGAGAAAAGAAAGAAGAAGAATAATGAAAACTATTATTGATCCATCAAATTACAACAGAGCTCCCTAACCCAATGAAAGGGGTTTAGTTGTTCATAGCTCTGGGAATGGAAAACAAAGATGGAAAATACATTCTGAAAGTAAAACTAGAAGTTGCAGAGAAAGTAAAATTATACAGAGAGTAGTTCTCCCAATGCCAAAAGCTCCCTTTACTAGTTCAAAACTCCTATATATACTACTCTTCTGATCTTCTAGTTGGCTCTTCAAGTCTTGGATATGGGCCTTTGGATCTTAAGTTGAAGTAGTTGCAGTCTTCAGTGGGCTCAGCTTTGCTTGCAGAGAAAATGTGAGTTAGGAATGAACGTTAGTTAGGACGTTAGTGGTATTAACGTTAAGTGAAAATGTGGGTTCGAGAACGTTAGTGACGATCACCTTTTTCACTAACGTTCCTAACCCAAGATGGTCCACGTTAACTTCAACGTTAGTGGCACTAACGTGACCACTAACGTTGCCTCTTGGTCCTTCGCAAACGTTATTGGCATTCACCTTTTCCAAAAACGTTTGCTTGTTGCCTTTGCTTCCTACGTTAGAGTCCACGTTAGTGTAGCTAACGTGACCCCTAACGTGGGCATGCCTGAGCTTCGAGAGCGTTAGTGACACTTACCTTTGTCACTAACACTCCAAACGCCCCTTCTCACGTTAGTGCCTCACGTTAATTGTATTAACGTGGCCACTAACGTGGTGGTGATTGCCATCTCCAACGTTAGTGACAAATGTGAGTGTCACTAACGTTGGCTCATCATTTCTTTCCTCCACGTTAGCTTCCACGTTAATGTAGTTAACGTGGCAACTAACGTGGCTCATAGTGGCTTGGTCCAACGTTAGTGACAAAGGTGAGTGTCACTAACGTTGGCACTTCTTTGTTCCCCCCACCATGGTAAACTCTTTCCACTCTCTTTTAGATTTGGTTAATAAGTGATTTAAGTTGCCATTATAGGTAGTTTTTGTTATTTTCTATACTCTTATACATTTTGCTTTGATTGATTGGCTGTTTGTTAGTTTGTTTTGATTAGTTTAGTTGTTGTTGAATTGTATTTTGCTTGTAGTATAAGTTTTGTTTTTAGTGTATTTGAAAATTTTTCAAAAACTAAAAATATCTGTTGTTGAATTTAATTTTGGTTATATTAGAATGCTTGTAGATTAGGAGAGTGCCCTGTTTTTGAAAAAAAAAAAAGCGAGCATCGACGCCCAAGAGCGCTGTGCGCACGCGCTTTGGCATGGTTTCACAACTCCTGGTACTAAAACCAGAGAGTTATGCCCAGTTTGTGCCTATTCTGTTCATGCGACCCACGCGCAAGCGTGCATGACGCATACGCGTCGGTCGCCATCTTTACATCCATGCGTATGCGTGCTATGCGCGTATGCGTCGCTTGTCCCGCCTGCCCACCCACGCGCACGTGTGCATGACGCGTTCGCGTCACAAAAAAAAAAGATTTTTTTCTCATCCTCCATTTTCTTTTGTCCATTGCATTTGCATACTTTTATTCTTTGCATTTTCATTTTGTTTTTATAGCTTGTTTTTACCTTCTTTTTTTTGAGCTTCTTATTTGAATAATGGTGTTGAATTCTCTTACTCAATTGTTGAGAATTTCTTGGTTAATCTTGGTTCTTCTTGACTTGTTTGATATTGTTGGGTGATGAAACTTTTAAATCAATGCTTAATCTTATATGACTCTTATATTCTTTGTGCATTGATATGAACTTGCATGCCTTTCATGACCCACTCTTTCTACTTGAACTTGATGCTTTTGAGTGTTGTTCATGCCTTGACTTTACTCTTGCATCAAGTGTTAGTTAATATGCCTTAGCTTATATTGTTTTCTCACTCACATGTTGTAGCTACCATGTATTTGAGAACCCTACTTTTATTTAGCATTAGCCCCTGCCTATGTTCTAATTGCTTTCATATCTTTGTTGTAGGCTTAATTTTCTTTCTTCTTCTCTCCTTTGAGGTTGGCCACCAAGAAGGAAAGAAATATAAAAGCTTTTAAATGGGGCAATAAACAAGTTCACCCGCACAACCCTTTGAAGAAACTCATCAATTGTAGCAACTCGTCCACTTTACTCTTCTTTGCATGCACCGAGGACAGTGCAAATTTCTAAGTGTGAGGAGGTCGTCCGACCGATCTCCATGGGTAACAATTCCCTTTTTCAACACCAATTCTTAATTTTTGTCTTTGTTAGTTAGTTGTTGCATTGCATGATAGGTTGCATGTTAGTTAAAATTTGTACATACTTTACCACTTCTTTTTATGTTAGGACTACTTGGTTAGGGTGATGATTTCTTTTCCAAGAAACATTTTTTAGGGCACCCTACCAATTGGAAAAATTTTTTCTTGTTGAACATGCTTGAAGAATTTATTTTGGAACATGGTTTTTGAGTTAAGAACACAATCATGTGAGTTTTGAGCCCAATTGTGTTGTTACATCTTATAACCACTTATTTTTCATTCTTGTGTGCATTATTCTCTTTCTATGACTGCGATCTTTGATTTGTTTGATTCTTTATGTCCATTGTTCCATGTATACATGCATTTATATGATTGAGGCCATCATTTCATATAGCTCACTTACCCAAACGGCCTACCTTTTATCAACCATTGTTAGCCAATTTTGAGCCTATTTAATCCTTTTGTTCTTAATTGTAGCACATCACTACCCTTAAGCGAAAAATAATAAATGTCCTTAATTTAGATCTTTGATTAGCTTAGGCTAGTGAGGGTGTGTATCATTTGGGTATGGGGAACTTGGGACATTAGTTGAGGTAAAAGTGTAATTCTTATTTCTGTTAAAAATATTGGGAATTGGGTACATATTCATGGACCATATGTAAAACCATATATGCATTGATACATTTGTATATACTTTAGAAAAAAATGATAAAGAAAGAGAAAAAGAACACTATATATATATATATATATATATATATATATATATATATATATATATATATATATAAGAAAAAATATATAGAAAAAAATAGAAAAAGAAATAAAAAGGGGACAAAAATGTCCCAAAGAAAAGTTCAATAAAAATCAATACATATGGAATGTTAATTAAGGAGAATGCATGAGTATGTGAAAAAAAGTGGGAATCATGGGTAGCTAGGTTGTGTATTAGAATTGTATAGGTTGTTATATGTGTTAGGTGAGAGCTTAGACTAATCAACCTAATCACTTGACCATATACATCCCTACCTTTACCCTAGCCCCATTACAACCTATGAATAAGTCCTCATGATGAATGTATGCATGCATTGAATAATTATTGATTGTTAGATGAAAAATAAATCATGGAAAGTATGATTAGAAGAGAATTGAGTGGATCGACCCTATACACTTGAGCGACTAGAGCGGATACGCTTCCGGTGAGGGTTCGATGCTCAATTCCTTGTTCCTGGCTTTCATGAGCGTTCTTCTTGCAAGTCTATTTGGACTTCATTTTGATATTTGAAGTGGTAGAGTTTGAGTTGTCATATGACCTTTGCCCTACTTGCTTATATATGTTCTTGGAGAATGATTTACTTTTAACCAAGTAGGTAGAGTCATTGTGCATTTAGTTGCATTCATATAGATAGGTGCATATAGTTTATTTGCATTGAATAAATGTTCATACCCCTTTTCTTGTCCTTCTTTATTCTTAGCATGAGGACATGCTTGGTTTAAGTGTGGAGAGATTTGATAAACCCCGATTTTGTGGTTTATCTTGTGCTTAATTTGGGTGGTTTTATCAACTTTTCTCACATTTATTTAATGAAATAACATGGTTTTGTAATTCTCCCTAAATTTGTGCTTAAGTGTGAAAACATGCTTTTTAGGCCTTAAAATAGCTAAATTTAACTCACTTTAATTCCATTTGATGCCTTGATATGTTTGTTGAGTGATTTCAGTTTTAGAAGGCAAGTATTGGATGGAAGAAGTGAGGAGAAAAGCATGCAAAGTAGGAGAACTCATGAAGAAATGAAGGAACCGCAAAGCTGCCAAGCCTGACCTCTTCGTACGCAATCGATCATAACTTGAGCTTCAGAGGTCCAAATGAGGCGGTTCTAGTTGCGTTGGAAAGATAAAATCCGGGATTCAAAATGATATAAAATTTGCCATAGTTGCTTTGCATTTAAGGACGCGCACATGCACTATACGCGTGCGCACTGATGGATCAACATGGGTCCACTTTAAGCAACTCATTGGGGGAAATTTCTGAAGCATTTTGGGCCCAATCCAACTCATTCTGATGCTATTGAACACAAGGATTGAGGGGAGAATGAACCAAGTAGTCATAGTTTAGTTTTCATCATGTTTTAGGGTAGAATTCTAGAGAGAGAAGCTCTCCCTTCTCTCTAGAATTTAGGGTTGTTTAAGTTTAATTTTCTTAAACCCAATTTTCAATTCTTGTTTTGATTTAGTCTTCCCTTTTAATTTCTTGTTGGTACATCTTAATCTTCTTAGTTCCTCTTGTTCATTTCCCTTATTTTGTTACTTTTATGTTGATGAACCATTGTTGGATCTAATTTCCTTTTAATGCAATTTTATGTTTCCATGTTTCTTTTATGTTGATCTTGATTGCTATTATTGATTTCTTGCTTCTGCTAGTTATGGGTTTTCTTTAATTCTTTCATTTGGTGATGTCTACTTTTCTTGCACCCCACCATGGTAAGATCTTCCTTGTGTATATCATCTTGTTTTTAGCTTTAGATTCTTGTGAATTTTGTGACTTCTAGATGTTGTTGATTGCATAAGATTGTTAGTTTTATTGTTCTTGTTGAATAGATAGGATGTGCATATAGTTTTCATCATTTTGGTAATGGATGAATTATTAAAGTTAGAGAAAATGCTTTGTCTTGAACGGTGTATGAATTTATATGTGTTTCCTTGTCTACTAGCTTGAACACCTACCAATAATGTGTTAGAATAGCTTTTCCCTATGTTGTATAAAAAAAAGCAAAAGCAAGGAAAAAAGGCATCCGCGCACGAGCGCACTGCGCGCGCGCACGCGGAAGGTGTATTTCTTACTCTTGGGCCAAACACCCGATACTCATGCCCACTTTGTGCCCATTTCGTGCTAGGCACCCACGCGTCAGCATACGTGCTGTGCGCGCCATTGCAATTTTGGCCATCGACGCGCAAGCACACTGTGCGCGCGCGCACCGATGGTGCTACCTAAACTCCCTGGTGCAAAAAACCAGAGAGTTGTTCCACACTTGTGCCTAACCTATGCCCACACCAACGCGTCCACGCATTGCGCACATCTGCGCCGGTTGCCAATCTACTCAGGGACGCGTCCGTGCACTGTACGCGTCCGCGCGCTTGTGCTACATACCAACTCTAGTACAAATTACCCGACCTTCACCGACGCGCCAGCTCACCGTGCGCGCGCCGGTAGCGCAAACCAGTTTTAAATCGGGCGTGCCCTGTTCTGCCTCTCTCTCCCACTCTCTTTCTTATTTCTTTCTTCTTCCTTCTCCATCATCTCTCTTCTCTTCTTCTTCTTCCACAATCAACCACGTCCACTTCCGGTGGCCCTACATCTCTTCTATTTCCTTCTCATTCTCACAAGAAGAGAACTTCACTTTCTTCTTTCCTCCTTTTCAAGGTTCTACTTCTTCCATATCTCATCTATTACTTTCTTTGCATAATCTCTTTTTCTACTTAGATTTTTCTTGTTGATTTACTTGTTTTCTCTTTTAGTTACATGATTATACTACTTGCTTTTTTGTTTGCTTACTTTTCCTTCTCCTTGTTTTTCCATGGATGTTGAATTTGAGTTTTAATTTGCTTTTATAGATCTTCTTGTTGTCTCTTATTGTCTTTGTCATGTAAGTGATGTTATGTGATGATTGATGTTCCATTTTGAGCTTTTCTCTTATTCTTCTCATGCCATATTGCATGCTTTACTCTCTCTTGCATCCCATGCCAAGTGTTGTGACCCATGTCTCTATGATTACTTTCTTGCAATATCTCTTTTGGGCACTACCTTTCCTTTTTCTCTTCCTTTTTCAGGATGGCCACCAAGAGAGGCAAGGAGAAAGCTTCAAGAAAACCGGCTGCAAAGAGGGCACCCCAAAGGTCAAACTCTAAGGCGCACTCTTCATTAGGAGCCAAACCCCAATCTAAGAAAGCGAAGGCATCCGCTCCTATTGATTAGAACGAGAAGAGCAAACTGACAAAGGATCCATCAAGATTCCCCAACCGCTTCTGTGAACCTGTGTTCCTCGCCATGGTTGAGAGGAACTATCATGCTGAATATCTACTCGCTCCGCCGGACAAGGTTGCTCCTTATATTTTACCCCGCATTAAACGGCGAGGATGGGAGTTTCTTTTGAGAAAACCACAAGAGGTCAACCTCTCATGGGTGGTAGAATTCTATACTAACTACCATCTTCCCTTTCTTCAATCAGTATACGTGCGCCGGAAGCAAGTATCCGTTTCAGAAGAGGCTATTTAGCAAGTGCTTAATGTTTTACCGGTATCAAGTGACATGGATGGCTACCAAGATGTCTTAAGTCAGTGAGAAAAGTTTGGATTTGATTGGGACTCGATCCTCGGAGTCATTGCTGAACCAGAGGCATTTTAGACCCATGGTCGACTCCGGATGAGGCCCAAGTGCATTGACGCTCGTTTCCTCACTATAGAAGCTAGAGCTTGGGCCCAGATCCTATCTCACTATGTGCTACCTAGCACTCACAAGTCGTCCTTCACGGCGGATCTCGCTTTGCTTGTTTGGTGTATTCTCACGGAAAGACCGGTGAACATTCCACTTCTTGTCAAGTAAGCGATGGGACAAGTCCACGCCCGGGGTAATTTGCCATTTCCAGCATTGGTATCTGATTTAGTTGCTGTTGCGGGTGTCCCTTGGGAAGACATGGATACAAAGGCTATAATTCCAGCCAAGGGTGATGTAGCCCCAAGCGGAAAATATTTAAATCTCCCCATGAATAACCCAAGCCTTGACATAGCCCTTACATCTACTATTCCTTCCACCTCATCATCACCACCACGAAAAAGATCCACACATCAAAGGATAGAAGATCTACACCGGAAGATTGATAGATATGAGCGACGCAACGACGCCGGTACACTTACATCAAGAAGCTTCTGTGTTGTGTTACCCCTAGCATGGAGGAATCCAAAATATTCACATCCAGCTCAAACCCAAGTGATGGGAGCTCTGATGGAGGGGATAGTGAAAGTTCCGGTCCCGACCGTCCTTTGCGCGTTATTGGTAGCACGGAGGGTCGTGCTAAATTCTAAGTGTGGGGAGGTCGTTCGACCGATCTCCATGGGTAACAATCTCTTCCTTTCAACACCCATGGATTTATCTTTTGCTTAGTAGTTAGTACATTGCATGTGTAGTTAGTTTTGCTTGTAAATACCCCTTGCATGATCGTTAGTTCATATAGAAAAAAAAAATATTTTGCAACAAAATTTCTTCAAGAATGTATTTTGGAACATAGTGATTGAGCTAAGAACACAAGCATGTACGTTTTGAGCCTATTGTGTGGTTATATCTTCTAACCATTAATTTTCATTCTTGTGTGCATTATTCTCTCTCTATGATTGTAATCCTTGCTTTGTCTAATTCTATATGTCCATTACTTTGTGTATGAATGCATTTACATGATTGAGGCCATCATTTCGATAGTTCACTTTTCACAAACGGCCTTAACCCTTTTATCTACCATTGCTAACCAGTTTTGATCCTATGATAAACCCTCTTTGTTCTTAAAAAGAACACATCAACAACCCTAAGTGAAAAACAATTAATGTCCCTAGATTTGGACCCTTGATTAGCTTAGGTAAGTTAGGGTGTGCGTCATTCAAATGGGAGGGTGTACTTGGGAATTTGGGTAGATGTAAAGAGGTGAATTGTAGTTGTAATTGAAAATTCTAGGATTTGGAAACATACTCATGTATTGAATGATTGAGCCATATGCATTGGAACTTTTGTACATGAAACCCCAAGTAAAAGGGGATCCAAAAAAAAAAAGAAAAACCAATGAAAGGGGACAAAAATGCCCCAAGGCAGAGTAATAATAACAATGCATGTGGGATGTAAATTGAAAAGAATGCATATGTATGCAAAAAGTGAAACCCATGGGTAGCTAGGTAATGTGTTATAATTGTATAGGTTGTTCTATGTGTCTAGTGGGATCTTAAGTTAATCAAGGACTCAAATCTTCAAGCTCACTTGACCATATACATCCATACCTTCACCCTAGCCCCATTACAACCCATGAATAAGACCTCATGATACTTATAAGCATGAATTAAGTAATTATTGATTTTTAGATGAAGGACAAATCTTGGAAAGCATTATTAGGAGAGGATTGAGTGACGAACCCTATACACTCGAGTGAATAGAGTGGATATTTGGGAGTGGATAGGGATCTTTTGGGCAAGCTTTATTGAGGTCAGTGTAATCAGTGCACATCCGCCATTTTCCATTTGATTTTTTCACCAAGACAACATTGGCTAGCCATAGGGGGTACTTGACTTCTCTTACGAATCCTGCCTCCAGTAGAGCTTGTACCTGTTCTTCTACGGCTTGGGATCTTTCCGGTCCGAGCTTCCTACGCTTCTGCTGTACTGGCCGGGATCCTGGTTATATTGCCAGTTTATGGCACATTAGCCTGGGGTCTATACCCGGCATTTCTGCGGCCTTCCATGCAAAGAGGTCAACATTATCCCTTAGGAACTGTATCAAGGGCTCCTTTATCTCTTTCTTTAGGGTTGCCCCAATATTTGTTGTTTTGTCCGGGGTGTCTCCGATCTAGACTTCTGCGATTTCGCCCTCAGGTTGTGGGCAAAGTTCTTCCCAACCTCGAACTTCGCCGAGTTCGATGGTGTGGATTTCTTCCCCTTTGCCTCTGAGGTTCAGACTTTAATTGTAACAGCGTCGCGCTATTTTCTGATCTCCTTTTATCGTAGCAATCCCTTCTAGAGTTGGAAATTTCATGCATAGATGTGGAGTTGAAACTACTGCTCTGAGCTGATTCAATGTTGCCCGACTAATCAGGGCGTTGTAGGCTGAGCTTACGTTGACTACAATGTAGTCTATGTTGAGTGTTCTTGACCGGGTTCCTTTTCCAAAGGTTGTGTGTAGTGAGATGTATCCAAGCGGTTGGATTGGAGTGTCTCTTAGTCCAAACAAGCTGTTCGGATATGCTCTAAGTTCTTTCTCCTGCAGGTCGAGTTTATCGAAGGTTCATTTAACAAGATATCCACCGAGCTTTCTTGGTCCACCTGTGTGCGGTGGAGGTTTGCATTGGCCAATATGATAGTGATGACCATAGGATCATCATATCCCGGGATGATGCCTGCCGCATCTTCTTGGGTGAAAGTAATAGTAGGGAGGTTGGGTGATCCTTCTCCTCCCTCGACATGATATATTTCTTTGAGGTGCTTTTTCCAGGATGATTTTGAGATCCCCTTGCTGTGAATCCTCCGTTTATCATGTGAACGTGTCTCCCTGGGGTGTGAGGTGGTCGTTCTCTTTGTCCGACCTCTTCGTCCCTTCTGCTTTTTCGAGGCTCATCCGACTTGCTGGCTAAATACCGATCTAGTCGTCCTTCTCTTGCCAATTTCTCAATAACATTTTTCAAGTCGAAGCACTCATTGGTAGGATATCCGTAGATTCGGTGATAGTCACAGTATTTTGTCCAATTTTCTTCTCCTTTCTTGCTTTTGAGTGGACGAGGTGGTGGTATCTTTTCAGTATGACATACTTCTCGGTAAACATCCACAAGAGACACCCGGAGAGGGGGTATAGTTGTTGTATTTTTTATGCTTCTCACCGTGTTGATCTTCTTTTTTCTTAGATTCTTTATCCTTATCCTGGAAGGAGTAGGAGAATCCAGATTTTGAGGCCTCTCCCAGCCGAGAGTTTTCCTCCATATTGATGTACTTCTCAGCTCGTTCCTGCACTTCATTCAGAGATGTTGGATATTTCTTTGATATGGAGTGACTAAAAGGTCCTTCTCGCAGGCCATTGATGAGATCCATAATGGCTGCTTCCGTTGGTAGGCTTTGTATGTCCAGGTATGCTTTGTTGAACCTCTCTATGTAGCTACGAAGACTCTCCCGATCTCCTTGCTTGATTTCTAATAGGCTTGGAGCGTGTTTGGCTTTGTCTTTCTGGATGGAAAATCGGGCAAGAAATTTCTTGGCCAGGTCATCAAAACTTATGATGGATCTGGGAGGCAAAATGTCGAACCACTTAATTGCTGTCTTTGTTAGTGTTGTTGGGAAGGCTTTGCATCAAAAAGAATCCGAGGCATCGGTGAGATACATTCTGCTTCTAAAATTGTGGAGATGATGGCTTGGATCTGATGTGCCATCGTACGGGGTCATGTCGGGAGCTTTGAAGTCCTTTGGGACTTTGGCTTTCATGATCTCTTTGGTGAATGGGTCTTGATCCTTGTGGGGACTATCTTCATGACTGGATAGGGTAGTCTTGGTTTTGAGATCGGCTTCAAGCTTTAGGAGCTTGTCCTCTAACTCTCGGCGTCACCTAGTTTCCCTTCGTAGGTCCCTCTCGGCTTCCCGTTGATGCTCAGCCTCTTTTTTGAGCTGTTTGAGACGATCTTGTTGAGCTTGAAGTGCCTCCATATTTCGGCCGCTTGGTGAATTCTTGTCTATGTTAGGCTGGGAAGTATCATTTGGTGTGATGTCCGCATTCTTATGTGGCGTTCTGTTCTCTAAATCAAAATTGTTGTCATTGTCAAGGTTGTCCGCCATGATGATGGGATGACTTCCAGGTTCCCCGGCAACGGCGCCAATGTTCTGAGGGTTACCTGAAACTGTAGGTCGATCTCGGACAATATCTCTTGTACTGGTCGGAGCTGTTGTGTCCGACTTGTTGGGCCTAGTGGTGGTGCTGATCCTTCGTCACCAGAGGGTGGTAGTACCTACAAGGGACTCCGATGCTTAAGTTAGCAAGGGTATTGAGCAGGTTTTTAGTAGAATCAGAGTATGAGTTATACCTGGGTGCTCCAGCGTATTTATAATGGTGTGGAGTGACCTTTATGGAGATAAAATAGTTATCTTATCTTATCTTTGAGTGAAGTCATCTTTATCTTCTTAGGGTGACCGCCTTATCTTTCTAGGCTTCGGCTGCCTTTAGATTGGGCTGTGTTCCATTGTTTGGGCCCTTTTTGGGCTTCTCCTGGTGATTTGGCCGAACTCTTTAAGAAGAGTTCGGATAATCCTGACCTGAAGAGGTTGGTCGACTGGTCATCAATCAGCCCGGGTCATACAATTCGACCCAGGGCATGAACAATAAGGATAAAATAAATACACTTCTTTCACATTCTTTCTTTTTCTAACTCCTTCCGAACACATTAAAGTGTCTTTATATGCCTAACCAATTTACTAAATGCTTTCAATTTTGAATCATGTTGGTCTTGCTGTGTGAGCTTCATATGGTGGTGGCCACACCAAACTTAATTTCTGGGCTTACTTTCAAAATTAATTCATTCAGATGGTTGTAAGCCTAAATTAAGTGGGTTAGTGGCCACACCAAACTTAGCTCTTTAGCTAGGTTCTCAGCCCAATTCAATCAATATCAATGAGTGAACCCAACAACCTTGCACTTCCAGAAAAATGTACTAACTATCAAACACTTTAAACTTTAAACTTTCTAAGCTACCACAAACTATTTATGGAAAGGCAGAAAATTGAAAAGATTAATTGGAACTTAAACTACCTAAACCAGCAATTTTAAACTACTTCTAGAAAGCAAGAAATCAAAAGGATATGAATGTTGGGGTGCCTCCCAACCAGCGCTTCTTTAATGTCAATAGCTTGACATTCTTCCTTCTTTAGTTGAGGTTGTAGCTCACTCTCTGCTCTTCCAAAGAGTCCCCCAAGTAGTGTTTTAGCCTGTGGCCATTGACAGCGAAGGTCCTTTGTGTCTTGTCCTCCATAAGCTCCACATGACCATAGGGAGACACCTTGAGGATTGTGAAGGGTCCAGACCACCTTGACTTTAGTTTCACTGGGAAGAACTTGAGCCTTGAGTTGTATAGCAGCACCTTTTAACATTCTACAAACTCTCTTCTTGCTAGTTTTTTATCAAGCCATTTCTTTGTGTTTTCCTTGTAAATCTTAGTATTTTCATAAGCTTGATTCCTGAATGATCTGGTGAATTCCTCCAGCTCATTGAGTTGTAGTAGCCTCCTTTCCTTAGCAGCTTGATTATCAAAGTTCAGCATCTTTAGAGCCCAGAATGCTCTGTGTTAAAGCTCTACTGGTAGGTGACAAGCCATCCTAAACACTAGTTGGTATGGAGACATACCAATAGGTGTTTTGAAGGCTGTCCTATAGGCCCATAGTGCATCATCCAGCCTTTTGGACCATTCCTTTCTTGAGTTACCAATAGTCCTTTCAAGGATTCTTTTGAGTTCTCTATTTAAAATCTCAGCCTGCCTGTTGGTCTGTGGATGGTAGGGGGTTGTTACTCTATGCTTTACTCCATATTCCAGCAGGAGTGCTTCAAGTTGCTTATTGCAGAAATGTGTCCCCCTTTCACTAATGAGGGCTCTAGGAACTCCAAATCGGCTGAAGATGTTCTTCCTTAAGAAGCTTATCACAACCTTGTTGTCATTTGTTGATGGAGCTATGGCTTCTACCCACTTTGACACGTAATCTACAGCCACCAATATATAGTTTTTTGAGTAGGAGGATGGGAATGGCCCCATAAAGTCAATCCCCCACACATCAAACAACTCCAGCTCCATGATAAACCTTTGTGGGATTTCATTTTTCTTGGGTAAGTTGCCAGCCCTTTGGCACTTATTGCATCTTGACACCAATTCCCTTGCATCCTTGAATATTGTTGGCCAAAAGAACCCACATTGCAGCACCTTGGCTGCGGTTCTCTCGCCACTAAAATGGCCTCCATATGTGGATCCATGGCATTGCCACAACACTTCTTGCCCTTCCTCATGTGAAATACACCTACTCAAGATTCCATCAACACCCTTTTTAAACAAGTAGGGTTCATCCCAAATGTAGTATTTAGCATCATTGATTAGTTTCCTCCTCATGTACTTGTTGACGTTGGTAGGCAACTCCCCAATACCCTTGAAGTTGGCTATATCAGCAAACCAAGGGCTCTCTTGAATCATTATCAACTGCTCATCAGGGAAGCTTTCATTCACTTCAAGTTGTTGTGCTTCATCCTCTTCATGTGGGATTCTTGATAGATGGTCAGCCACCTTGTTCTCTGTTCCACTTTGATCTTTAATCTCTATGTTGAACTATTGAAGTAGCAAGACCCACCTTATCAACCTAGGCTTGGATTCTTGCTTGGTCAACAAATATTTGAGGGCTGTATGATCAGTGAAAATAGTAACTTTAGAGCCAATAAGATATGATCTAAACTTGTCAAAAGCAAAGACTATGGCTAAAAGTTCCTTCTCTGTGGTTATGTAATTCCTTTGATTCTCATTCAGAACTTTGCTAGCATAGTAAATAACATGTACTAGCTTATCTTTCCTCTGTCCCAGAACAGTACCAACACCAAAATCAGATGCATCACACATTAATTCAAAGGGTAGATCCTAGCTAGGTGGTGCTATAATAGGTGCAGAGGAAAGTCTATTTTTAAGCTCATCAAAGGCTAACATACACTCTCTATAAAAAAACAAAGGGTGTATTTGAGACAAGTAGGTTGCTGAGAGGCTTAGCAATCTTTGAAAAATCTTTAATAAACCTCCTATAGAATCCAGCATGCCCTAAAAAGCTTCTGATTGCTTTGACGTTGCAAGGTGGAGGCAACTTCTAAATTACTTCCACCTTTGCCTTGTCTAATTCTATACCCTTTTAGAGATCTTATGACGAAGAACCACCCCTTCAGTTATCATAAAGTGGCACTTCTCCCAGTTCAAAACCAGGTTGGTTTCTTGGCATCTCTTTAGCACCAGAGCAAGATGATGCAAGCAATTAGAATATGAATCTCCAAACACAGAGAAGTCATCCATGAAGACCTCAATGAACTTTTCAATCATGTCTGAAAAGATGGAGAGTATGCACCTTTGGAATGTTGCAGGTGCATTGCACAATCCAAAGGGCATTCTCCTATAAGCAAAGACTCCATAGGGACATGTAAAGGAGGTTTTCTCTTGATCTTTAGGGTCTACAACTATTTGGTTGTAGCCAGAGTAACCATCCAAGAAGCAGTAATATTCATGTCCTACGAGTCTTTCGAGCATCTGGTCCATGAAAGGCAGGGGGAAGTGGTCTTTTCGGGTGGCTTCATTAAGCTTTCTATAGTCAATGCACATGCACCATCCGGTCATTGTTCTGGTTGGTATCAATTTATTCCTCTCATTTGGTATAATAGTGATCCCTCCCTTCTTAGGAACCACTTGGACAGGGCTCACCCAAGGGCTGTCTGAGATAGGGTAAATCACCCCTGCTTGCCATAGTTTCAACACCTCTTTTTGGACAACTTCATTCATTGTTGGGTTTAGCCTTCTCTATTGCTGTTTTGAGGGCTTTGCACCTTCCTCAAGTAGCATTTTGTGCATGCACATTGAAGCACTTGGATTAGCTCCTCTTCTTGTTCCTCAATCAAGCTTGAGTTGATGATCACTGGGTATGTGTTGTTGTCACCCAAGTAAGCATATTTCAAACATAAAGGCAGAGTTTATAGTTCCAACTTTGGTGCCTCTAATAACATCTTGCTTGTCTTGTCCATCATCATTGGTTCATCCATAGTCTCCAGTGGTAGCTCACCACATGAGGCTTATTGATCTCGGTATTTGATTTCTTCACATTGTTCTTCTTCTAGGACTCCTTGAACCAGATTTTCAATTGTATTCACCATCATGCATTCATCGATGGCTTCCTTGGGGTAGTTCATTGCCTTGAAGACATTGAAGACCATCTTTTCTTCATGTAGTCTTAAGACTAGCTCCCTTTTTTGAACGTCAATTATGGCCCCAGCAGTAGCTAGGAATGGCCTTCCTAAGATGATTGATGTGTTGGCTTCTTCTTCCATATCAAGCACAACAAAATCAGCTAGGAAGATGAATGATAAACCCATATTTTATGATATATTTTGTGCTTAAATTGAGTGATTTATTCAATCCTTCACCCACTTATTCATATAAATTGCATGATTTTACTTCTCCTTCCTTATTATGTGATGTATGTGAGAAACATGTTTCATATGCTTAAAAAATTAATTATTTTAATTACCCTTATTATCATTCGATGCCATGATTAGTGTGTTGAGTAGTTTCAGATCTTCTAAGGCAGGAATGACTTAAAGGATGGAAAGAAAACATACAAAAATGGAAGGAAAGCACAAAACAGAGTTTTTGGAGAAACTGGCATCCACGCGATCGCATGGGCGACGCGAGCGCATGCCAAGCGCGAATCAACAGCGACGCGGCCGCATGACTGGCGCGACTGCACGCCTTAAGCAAAACACATATGACGCGGCCGCATGACTGACGCGACCGCGTGACAAGAAAAGCTCTGAATGACGCGACCGCGTGACCCACGCGGACGCGTGACAGAAGCCACGCACTAGAAATTGCAGAAAATGCTCCCAGCGATTTCTGAAGCCCTTTTTAGCCCAAATCCAAGTCCAGAAGGCATAGACCAGAGGTTATGAAGTGAGGAAATGCATCCATTCAGGGGGAGCTCGCCAATTTAGTTACTTCTCATGATTTAGATTTAGTTTTGAGAGAGGTTCTCTCCTCTCTCTCTTAGGATTTAGGATTTCTCTTAGTTTTAGGAGTGACTCTCGATCCCAGGTTTAATGTTCCTTTACTTTAAGCTTCCCTTTCACTTTTATTCATTCCATTACTTTAGTTGATTATTACTTTTGCCATTTAATTTATGAATTCTTCTATGTTCCAGATTATTTGAATTAATGTTATTTGAGGTATTTCAATTTATTATTGCTTTCTTTTATTTATGTCACCATTGCTTTCAATCTGAAGACATTTTTGTTCCAGCAAATTTACTTTTTCCCTTTTGGTCTTGGTTAAGAAATCAGTAACTCAGGAGTTATCTTAGCTCAACATAATTGATAACTGTTATCTTTGCTAATTGAATTGACTTTCAATAATCCCAGTCTTTTCTTAGGAAATAAATAGGATTCGAAGGTCAAACTAATTAATCCCTTGACTTTCCTTTGCTTTAGCAAAGGTTAACTAAGTGGAATTAAGATTCAATCTTCTTTATTATTGAGAAGGGTAACTAATTTGGACTTCCAATTTCACATCCCTTGCCAAAAGTTTGCTTTACAGTATTTATTTATTTTAATTGCTATTTAAATTATTTGTCATATTGTTCCTCATTCTTGAAACCCCGAATTTACAATCTCCATAACCAATAATAAGAACATACTTCCCTGTAGTTTCTTGAGAAGATGACCCGAGGTTTGAATACTTCGGTTAACAATTTATTTAGGGGTTTGTTACTTGTGACAACCAAAACGTTTGTACGAAGGGATTTTTGAAGGTTTAGAAACTATACTTGCAACGAGGATTTATCCGCAATTTTCTAGACCACGCAAAAGTTCCTCTCGTCAATGAACTCTCTCACTTTTACTAACAAATCTTCCATAAATACCATGGGAAAATTTGAAAGTTTTATCAGTTAATTGCAAAGCCATTCTTGTAGGTTTTGCTTCTTCAATCCTCATCCTTTTCATCATTGCCAAGAACATGAGGTTGATGATGGCTCCTAGATCACATAGTGCTTTCTCAATGCTTATATCCCCAATGATACATGGGATTTGGAAGCTCCCAGGGTCTTTCAATTTCTGGGGGAGCTTCTTTTGTATTATGGCACTGCACTCCTAAGTGAGCACTACAGTCTCTTTTTCTCCCCAATTCCTCTTCCTTGTCATGAGCTCCTTCAAGAATTTGGCATATAGCGGCATTTGCTCTAATGCTTCAGCAAAAGGGATGTTGATTTGGAGCTTCTTAAAGATCTCGAGAAACCTAGAGAACTAGCTGTCCTTCCCATCTTTTCTCAGCCTTTGTAGATATGGTGCTCATGGCATATAAGGCTTTAGAACTTGCTTTGGTGGGGTAGGTGCAGGTGTCTCTTCCTTCTCCTTGATTTCGGATTCAGTTGTAGCTTTCTTTTCTTGTATGTCTTGGCTTGGGCCTGCTACTTCCACAACCTTCCCGCTTCTTAGGGTGATAGCTTTGCATTCCCCTCTTGGGTTGATCATGGTGTCCCTAGGAAAAGTGCGTGTGGGCATTGGTATTTACTTGGACAAGTTTCCTAGTTGTGCTTCCAATTTTGAGATTGCTGTACCTTGATTCCTTATGTTAGATCTGGCCTCTTCTTGGATTGCATCCATCTTCCTGTCAGCTTGTATTTGTCTCTCTGACATTGTGGAGATAGTCCCTGTTAGTTGTGCCATGGCAGCTTCTAATCTTGCAAGATTGCTGCTGAGATCACATGGTTGTGTAAATGAGGGTAAAGTATCTTGAGGGTGGTTGTTGTATTGTTATTGGGTGGAATAGTAGGGTGCATTTTGTGGGTTGTGGTAGGGTCTGTTGCTGCTTAATTGGTGGTTGGGGTTGCGGTTATTGTGTTGGTTAGAGTGGTAAGGCTTGTATTCTTGGTTATGGTTCTGCTGGTTCCCCCACCCAAAGTTTGGGTGGTTCCTTCCTCTTGAGTTGTATGGTGGTCTAAAGGAATTATTCACATAGTTAGCTTGCTCCCGTTCTCCTGCAATTATTGGGTTCCCTTCCTCTTGTGGAGGTTCTTGGGCATGGACAGCTGAGACTTGATTCTTCTCCATTTGCTTGGTTAAAGCTGCTAGTTGAGCTGTGATTGATGAATGAATTGTTGATGTTTTAGAATTTCACTAATGAAATCTCGTTGCAAGTATAGTTTCTAGACCAACAATAATGTTTTCGTAAAAAAATTTGTTTGTCACAAGTACAAACACCTAACCGAAGTATTTAAACCTCGGGTCGTCTCTCAAAGAAATTTCAGGGTAGTGTTCTTGTTATTGGTTATGGACATGTATATTTTGGGATTTTTGGAATAAGAAACAAGATGATGACTTGCATCATCTACCCTTCTTTCTTGCACAAAGAGGACCATAAAAGAGCATAAATCTCATTTGATCATTGCAATTCATGCATTATTTGATGAATATTATGGTACATTACTTTGAGATGAGTTGTGCTGAATTTCAGGTGAAAAAGACATAAAAAATGGGAAGAAAGCAACAAAGAAGCTGGGCATGTAAAAAAGGCGTGCCACTTAGAGCAAGTGCCACAAAAATAAACTAGCGTGCCACGCCAGGAGCTGGGCGTGGCACGCCAGTACTAAATTCCAGAGGAGAATTCTCAAGCATTCAAAAGGGCATGGCACGCGAGACTGATAAACCACTATTTTATGGTTTATCTTGTGCTCAATTGAGTGGTTTTTATCAACTCTTTACCCACTTATTCATACTATTTGCATGCTTTTACATTTGCCTTCCTAATTATGTGCTTTGATTGAAAACATGCTTCTTTGGCTTTAAGTTCCCTATGTTTAATCCTCTCTTATTACCATTAGATGCCTTGATATGTGTGTTAAGTGATTTCAGAGATTACAGGGCAGGAATGGCTCAGAGGATGGAAAGGAAGCATACAAAAGTGGAAGGAATACAAGAAGTTGGAGAAATTGCTAAGCTGTCCAGCCTGACCTCTTTGTACTCAAACGGCTATAACTTTAGCTACAGAGGTCCAAATGACGCGGTTCCAGTTGCGTTGGAAAGCTAATGTCCGGGGCTTCGATTTAATATATAATATGCCATAGTTGCCCTGATGCTAGGCGACGCGAACGCGTGCTCCACGTGGACGCATCGCAGTGACAAAAAATCAGCGTGGCAGATTTCGCAACCAGCAATTTCTGGGGTATTTCGGACCTAGTTTTCGGCCCAGAAAGCACAGATTAGAGGCTATAAAGTGGGGAAATGCATCCATTCATAATAACAAGCTCACAATACACAATTTTAAGATTTAGATGTAGTTTTTAGAGAGAGAGGTTCTCTCCTCTCTCTTAGGATTAGGATTCCTCTTAAAGGAATTAGGATTTCAACTTTATTGTTTCAACTTACAACTTCAATCACAGGTTCAATGTTTCTTTGATTTAATTTTCCAATTTAATTTATGAACTTTTCCATGTTAAGATTTGAATATTTTATTTAGGGATAAGTACTTTTTTCGTCCTCAAAGTCTGGGGTCAAAATCAAAATCGTCCCCGACCTTTTTTTTTATTAAAATCATCCTCAACGTTACAAAACATTATAAAATCGTCATTTTCTATTTTTTTAGACCAAATTACCCTTAACTATAAAAATTAAAAATAATATTAAAAAAAATAAAACCCCACACCCACACCCACACCTACACCCACACCCATTAGCATCTCTCCCCTCCCCCTCCCCCCAATTTCCCTTCCTCCTACACCTACCCCCAAACCCCACCCCCAAATCGCATCATCATCATCATCATCAGTTCCCACTCCCTCACCCCCTCACCGCCATCGCCCCTGCGTTCAACCCGCCGCCGCCCCTGCGTCCAACCCATCCTACTGCACCGCAACCTCTTCCTCTCACCTTCGCCATGGCAAAACCACCACCGGCGACCACCTCAGCCTAACCTCTGCAAGCCACCCGAACCACAACCGCCCTCCTCTCTCTTTTCATCTTCCTCTCCTCTTTTCTCTTCTCCTCTGTCCACTTCCTCGCCATCGTCCACCATCACCTTCCCGTCAACCACCTCCACCACGCCAACAACCCTAACAGCCAGCGAGCCTCTCTTTCTTTCCTTCTTTTCTCTTCCCCTGTCTCGCACACCCCTGCACCTCCTCGAACCAGAAACCACCATCATAAGCGAACCACCGAGCCTTCTTCTTCCCAGAACCCACATTGCTACCGGTTCTCCTTTGCTCTGTGCGAGACCCATCACCTCCAGGTCGCTCTCCTTTTCACTGAAACGGAACTTTCAGAGCAGCGGAACCGAGCCCCTCTCCTTCTCAAGCACAGAACTGAATCACAGACCACCATGGCATTCCTTCTTCTCCCTTCCATCATGCCCAGACCACCAGTGACCCATCAGCTACAGCTGTCCCTGCGCCCTGCCGTCTTGCCGCACCACCGCTTATTCTTCTTCTTCTTCTGTAACCTGGATTTTTTGTGAAATTCTTGAATTTTTGATGAAATTTATTGTGAAATATTGTTGTTGCTAAAATTTGAAATTGGAATATTGTTGTTGCTAAATTTGTGGTTTTAAGTCGGTTTTGATTGTTGGTTTGGATTCAATTGAGGAAAAAAACTTGTGCCTGGGTTTTGAATTTCCATGAGGATCTATTGCAAGTGATTACTTTTTCTTTGTGATTTTTTTTTGCCAAAGAAGGTTCTTTGATTTCGGTTGAATGGTTGATCATGGTTAGCGGCAACATTTTTCCATGACAATTTTGTGTTTTGCAGCTTTTGATTTTTTCCAATATTATTTTTATTAATAATTAAGGGTAATTTGGTCCAAAAAAATAGAAAAGGACGATTTTATAACGTTTTGTAACGTTAAGGATGATTTTAATAAGAAAAAAAGGTCGGGGACGATTTTGATTTCGACCCCAAACCTTGGGGACGAAAAAAGTACTTATCCCTTTTATTTAATATAACTGAGGTATTTCAGATTTATCACTTCTTCTATTGTTTGTTATTAATTGATGTTCTAAGTTAGATCCTAACTTGATTTTGGAGTTGATTGATATTTGGAGACCCTTGAGTTGAATTACTCAAGAGTTAAATTGTAATTGGATTTATTGTTGGCTGGCTCTCTATTCACTAACGCTGATCCTTCCCAAGGAAGAGGATTAGAAATTGTGAATTGAAGTAGACTTCCAACTTACTTGACTTTCTTTTACTTTACTTGGTAAAGGATAACTATGTAGAAGCAACCTTCAATTATCAATTGATCTTGAGAAAAATCCAACAAGGATAGAACTTCCGATTAATCTTCTCCGGGTCAAGGGTTTTAATTTAATTACATAAAATCTCTTATTTATTTTTATTGCTTTAATTTATAAATATACCTGTGCCCATTGCCCAAACTTCAAAACCCCCAATTTATAAGACTCATAAGCAATAACAAGAACATACTTCCCTGCAATTCCTTGAGAAGACAACCCGAGGTTTAAATACTTTGGTTATCAATCTTAAAGGGGTTTGTTACTTGTGACAACCAAAACTTTTGTAAGAAAGGTTGATTGCTTGGTTTAGTAACTATACTTGCAACGAGAGTTTACTATAACTTCTAAACCATCAATCTTCAGTTCTTCAAAGACCCTGGGCGTGCCACGCTAGTACAAAGTTCCAGAGAAGTAACAATGGAGGATACTAAAGGGGCGTCGCACGCCAGGCTGGGCGTGGCATGCCTAAACCATCACTTACTGTGGGCATGCCACTTGAGCTAAGGGGCGTGGCATGCCAGCTCATCACTCCAAGAGGAACCACCACTATGGCGTGCCACTTAGTATCGAAGGCGTGGCATGCCAGCCCCAAGAAGTCACTTGGGCATGCCACTTGAGGAACCGGGCGTGGCATGCCAAGCTTGAGAAGTCTACAAATGTATGGGCGTGCCACCTGAACAGTATGGCGTGGCACACTGGTACAAAATTCCAGAGAAAGGAGTTGAAGGCCATATAGGTCTGGGTGTGCCACTTGAGGTCGAAGGCGTGGCACGCCAGGCTCTTGATAAACCACTGTTTTATGGTTTATTGATGAGCGGATAATTTATACGCTTTTTGGCATTGTTTTTAGTATGCTTTTAGTAGAATCTAGTTACTTTTAGGGATGTTGTCATTAGTTTTTATGTTAAATTCACATTTCTGGACTTTACTATGAGTTTGTGTGTTTTTCTATGATTTCAGATATTTTCTGGCTGAAATTGAGGGACTTGAGCAAAAATCAAATTCAGAGGTTGAAGAAGGACTGCTGATGCTGTTGGATTCTGACCTCCCTGCACTCAAAGTGGAATTTCTAGAGCTACAGAACACAAAATGACGCGCTTCCAATTTAGTTGGAAAGTAGACATCCAGGGCTTTCCAGAAATATATAATAGTCCATACTTTGGCCGAGTTTAGACGACTTAAAAGGGCGTTGAACGCCAGTTCTACGCTGCTGTCTGGAGTTAAACGCCAGAAACACGTCACAAGCCAGAGTTGAACGCCAGAAATACGTTACAAACTGGCGTTCAACTCCAAGATTGACCTCTACACGTGTAACATTCAAGCTCAGCCCAAGCACACACCAAGTGGGCCCCGGAAGTGGATTTATGCATCAATTACTTACTTCTGAAAACCCTAGTAACTAGTTTAGTATAAATAGGACTTTTTACTATTGTATTAGACATCTTTGATCAGTTTTATGCTATCTTAGACTTTCATGGGGGCTGGCCATTCGGCCATGCCTGGACCATTATCACTTATGTATTTTCATATGGTAGAGTTTCTGCACTCCATAGATTAAGGTGTGGAGCTCTGCTGTTCCTCAAAGATTAATGCAAAGTACTACTATTTTTCTATTCAATTCAACTTATTCCGCTTCTAAGATATTCATTTGCACTTCAACCTGAATGTGATGAATGTGACAATCATCATCATTCCCTATGAACGCGTGCCTGAGAACCACTTCCATTCTACCTTAGATTGAATGAGTATCTCTTGGATCTCTTAATCAGAATCTTTGTGGTATAAGCTAGATTGATGGCGGCATTCATGAGAGTCCGGAAAGTCTAAACCTTGTCTGTGGTATTCCGAGTAGGACTCTGGGATTGAATGACTGTGACGAACTTCAAACTCGCGAGTGCTGGGCGTAGTGACAGACACAAAAGGAGGGTGAATCCTATTCCAGTATGATCGAGAACCTCAGATGATTAGCCGTGGTGTGACAGAGCATTTGGACCATTTTCACAAGAGGATGGGATGTAGCCATTGACAACGGTGATGCCTCCAGACGATTAGCCATGCAGTGACAGCGCATCGGATCATTTTCCAGAGAGGATAAAAAGTAGCCATTGACAACGGTGATGTCCTTACATAAAGCCAGCCATGGAAAGGAGTAAGACTGATTGGATGAAGACAGCAGGAAAGCAGAGGTTCAGAGGAACGAAAGCATCTCTATACACTTATCTGAAATTCTCACCAATGATATACATAAGTGTTTCTATCCTTATTTTCTATCTATTTATTATTTATGTTCGAAAACTCCATAACTATTTTATATCCGCCAGACTGAGATTTACAAGGTGACCATAGCTTGCTTCATACCAACAATCTCCGTGGGATCGACCCTTCCTCACGTAAGGTTTATTACTTGGACGACCCAGTGCACTTGCTGGTTAGTTGTATCGAAGTTGTGAATGAAAAACGATTTATTAAGACGTGCGTACAGAGTTTCTGGCGCCGTTGCCTGAGATCACAATTTTGTGCACCATTTATCTTGTTCTTAATTGAGTGGATTTTATCAATCTTTCATACACTTGTTCATACAAAATGCATAGTTTTACAATTTCCTTCCTGATTTTGTGCTATGATTGAAAACATGCCTCTTTGGCCTTATATTTGCTAATATTAACCTTCTCTTATTACTATTTGATACCTTGATATGTACGTTAAGTGATTTCAGGATTTACAGGGTAGGAATGGCTTGGAGGATAGAAAGGAAGCATGCAAAAGTGGAAGAAATACAAGAAGTTGAAGAAACTGCAAAACTATCAGCCTGACCCTCTCGCACTAAAATTGTCATAACTTGAGCTACAAAGGTCCAAACGACGCGGTTCCAGTTGCACTGAAAAGCTAACGTCCGTGGCTTCGATTTCATAGATAATATGCTATAGTTGTCCTGACGATAGGTGACGCGAACGCATGCTCCACGCGGACGCGTCGCAGTGATGAAAAATCAGCGTGTTTGAATTTGCAACCAGCGAATTCTGGGCTGTTTCTGACCCAGTTCTCAGCCCAGAAAACACAGATTAGAGGCTATAAAGTGGGGGAATGCATCCATTCATGAACATTCCTTTCATTATTCACTTTTAATAATTTAGATGTAGTTTTTAGAGAGAGAGGTTCTCTCCTCTCTCTTAGGTTTTAGGATTAGGATTCCTCTTAAAGGATTTAGGATTTCAACTTCTTCTCAGGTTCGACGTTCCTTTTATTTATTTTCCCAATTTACTTTATGAACTTTTCCATGTTAGGTTTGAATTTATGTTTAAATGTAATTTGATGTATTTTAGATTTATGATTGCTTTATTCTATTTATGATGTCTTAAATTTAAGTTAGAATTTTCCCTTTTGGCTTTGGTTAAATAATTGGTGACGATTGAGTTATCAAACTCGAGGTGTTGACTGAAAATTGAAATTCTTCAAGAATTAATTCAAGTTCCACTAACTCTAGCCTTTCCCAAGGAAAGACTTAGACTTGAGGATTCCAATTAATTTATCCACTTAAATTACCTTCATAGTTAGAGGTTAACAAAGTGGGAGAAAAATCCAATTCTCATCACAATCGATAAGGATAACTATGATAGGACTTCCAGTTCTTATACCTTGCCAAGAGTTTTATTATTTATTTAAATTAATTCCTTACAATTTACTTTCTTGCCATTTACTATTCTTGCTTTTTATCTTATAGATTAAAAACCCAAAAATACTATTTTCCATAACCAATAATAAATCATACCTCCCTGCAATTCCTTAAGAAGACGACCCGAGGTTTAAATACTTCGGTTATCAATTTATTTAGGGGTTTGTTACTTATGACAACCAAACGTTTGTACGAAAGGATTTTCTGTTGGTTTAGAAGCTATACTTACAACGCGATTATATTTTTGTGAATTTCTTTACCGATAGGAAATCAGTTCGTCAAAATGGCACCGTTGCCGGGAAATTGCAAACGTGTGCCTTATTATTGGTTATTGTAAATATTTGCTTTTTGCTTGTTTATTTGTTTTTATTTTTGTTTTTATTTTTTCTTTTTTCGTAAAATAAGAGGTTATTGGTTTTTATTTAGTTATTAAAAATTTTTCAAAAATTTGTTCTTGGTGTTCATCTTGATCTTCAAGTTGTTCTTCGTGTTCATCTTGACCTTCAAGTTGTTCTTAGTTGTTTTCTTCGTTTTGATCTAAAAATTTTAAGTTAGGTGTCATTTTATTATTTTTCTCTTTCCTCATTTAATTCAAACATATCTTTTCTCTTTATTTTAATTGAATTTTCAAAATTTGCATTAAAAAAAATTCAGATTTTTATTTTAAAATTTTTATCTTATCTTATCTTAGTTTTAAATTTCAAAATTCAAATCTTTTTCAAAAATCATATCTTTTTCAAAATTTTATCTTATCTTATTTCAAAATCAAATTTCAAATTTCAATATTTAAATGTCAAATTTCAAATTTCAAAATTTAGATTTAAAAAATTTTTTTTTTTTCAAAATTTAAATCTTTTTCAAATCTTTATCTTATATTGTTGACTTTTTCAAAATTCAAAATTCAAAAATTTAAAATTCAAATTTCAAATTTCAAATTTCAAATTTCAAATTTCAAATTTTAAAATTCAAAATTTAAGTTTCAATAACCTATTAATTTAAATTTGTTTTTATTTTCGTTTTTAATTTTTATTTGCTATTATGAGTTCTCACCCCATCGCTTTAAGTTTGGTTCCAATGTTGTTGTAAGGAATGGAAACTATAATGAAAATAGGCATCAAGGTTGGAAGAATCAAAGATGGGAGGAGCCACAAGGATTTGATCAACCATCTTGGCAATAACCCCCCTCCAATGTACTATAACCAACAACCATTCTGTGATGCATACCAAAATGATGACTATGGTGGACCCCCTTGTAGTTACCAACAAGTCCCGCCATATGCTTATGAACCATCTCCTCAACACAACTCTGGACCATCATACTCACAAGCCCCTTATCACCAAACACCACCATATGACCCTAACCTATATCGACCACACCAACCACCATATGAACCACACCCAGAACCACCACCTCAATATTCACCATCTCCATATCCTTATCAAGAAGAACTACCTTCCTATCATGAACCCTTTCTCCAAAATAATGAACCCTCATATCCATCCCAATCTCCAATGGATGACTTCCTTCGTGGTCTTCTTCAAGGGCAAGCGAAGATGCAAAGGGATGTCCTGGAACTCACGACTGCCTTAACCGAGGTAGTAAATAAATTAGCTTCTCAACATCTGAGCACTCAAAGTACTCCCATGGCTGCATGTGGAGAATCAAAAGAAGAGCATAGCATGAAGGAGACACTAGAAACTTCGGTGGACAATGAGGAACATGGCTTTGTATTGGAACAAGTGGAGGAAGCCATAATTGTTGCAGAGGAAGAAATGGTTGAAGACTTGGGAGATGCTGAACCTCCATGGGAAAGTCAAGACATAGAGCCTCCTTCCAAGACGGTTGCATTTGATGTTGAGGAGGGTGTACAACCTCGAAGGCATGTCATGGTTAAGGACTTAGAAGAGGTCAATCAAGAGATGGAGATTTAAGAAAAAGAAGCACAACCTCCCATGCCCTTGGAAAGTAGTGAAGAGGAGATTGAATTGGAAGAAAGCTACCAAGAGGAAGAGGTTGAAATTGAAGAAGCTCGCAAAGAGGTGGAAGTTGTCAAGGTAGAGCACAAGGGAATGGAGCTTGAAATCGCCTTGCCAAAGTTTTTGGAGACCTCTCCCCCAAAGCCATTACCATCCAATACAACATTCAAGTGGTTAAAATTCATATCCTTAACTTTTACTTTCCCACTTGAATATGGGCTACTTGAGATAGATGATCAGCTTAGAGCTCTTTGTGGCTTTAAGAGTAAGAGGGAGATGGTTAGTGGTTGGCAACACAATCCTAGGTTCATTGTGGTAGGAAGCTCACGGCTGAGTTATTAAGGTTGGAAGAATACTAAATTAAATGGGTCTAGGAAACTGTTTGGATGCCTCAGTGAGAATTCAGATTGCCTGCCACCCAGTTGGAACACTGATGATCAACAAGAAGATGGGTGCAAAAGCAAGGTTTGGGACCCCGGAATTCATTCTGGCAATCAACACTTTTGGGGCCTTGTCACTTGCTTTAACTTGCTTGAAGGCTTTCTGCGCCTAGTTTGGGACCCTGGAGGCCATTGGAATCACAAACATTGGTGGAGATTCCTGGATGAGTTCAAGCACAAGCCACCATAACAAAGGACTCCCCAAATGTCCAACTTAAGGACAATAACTAAATGTGCTAGGTGGGAGACAACCCACCATGGTATGATCATTCCTTTTCAATTTTAATTTTATTTCGTTTTGTTTGTTTTTAAGTTTTATTTTATTCCATTTTATTGAACCTGGAATTATTCGTAACATCCATATCAGCACTGCATTTGCATCTGCATATTGCATAAAAAAAAAACACGCACGCGACGCGTAAGCATCGCTGACGCGTCCGCGTCACCAGTGCGTTTTGAAGAAAAGAGAATTGGACAGAGAGTCACGCGAAAGTGTGGCTGGAGGTGTGTCTTAGGCACAAATATGATCACACGATCGCGTCAATGATGCGTCCGCGTCGTTTGCGAAATAGCCTCCCCACACGTCCGTGTCACCCACGCGAACGTGTCACCCCAGATTTTTGGCAAAAATGCATTTAAACAGAGAGTTGTGCGTACGCGAGGCTGCTCTCGCGCCACTAGCACAACTCGAGTCATGCGTCCGCGTGCCCCACGCGTCTGCGTCACTTGAATTTATCACACACCACGCGATCACGTGGACCACGCATCCGCGTCACATGCGACGCACAGTTTATCCAGATCAGTGCCAATTATCTTATCTTTTCTAATCCTAATTTTTTCCCTCTTTCTTCTTTCTTTCTTACTTTATCTTTTTAACTTCTCATCCCTCTTCACTTTCATTCTATTTTATTTAATTTATTTGCATACTTTCATCCATTGCATTTTAATTTTGGGTATATTTTTATTTTTTTTTCTAAAATTATTATTTTTTCATTGGTGTTAAAATTTTATCATTCAACTGTTACATCTTTTTGAATTATTCTGGTGCTTCATGACTTGTTTTATTCTAATTGGGTATTATTATTCATAAGTCAATGCTTATTTTTATAATACTGATATTCCTTTTGCATTGATATGCACTTACACTATTTTGCATTACCCACACCCTCTTCCCCATTGTTACAATTCTTGTACTATTGATATGCCATATGCTTTTACTGTCTTCTCACTGCATGTTGTAGCTACCATGTAATTGAGACCTTTATTATTTGGCATTAACCAACCCATATTTTATTTATTTTCTTATCTTTATTTCTGGGTTACTTTTCTCCCTTTTCCTCTTCTTTCAGGATGGCCACCGAGGAAGGGAAAAGAAAGAACTTCTATATGGGGAGACAGGCAAGTCAATCTGCACAATCTATAGAGAAATGCATCAGTTGGAGCAGCCCGTCCACTTGTACATCTTAGCATGCACCGAGGACGGCGCAACCTTTAAGTGTGGGGAGGTCGATACCGATCTCCATGGGTTAGTTATTCTCTTCTCAACACCAATGTCTTATTTTCTTTATTAGTTCATTGTTGCATTGCATAATAGATTACATTTGTAGTTGATTATTTGCATTTAAATACTACTTGGTTGAAAAATAATAAGTTTCTTTCTAGGACCCTATTTTGAGGAAAAAAAAAGAAAAAAATTTCACTAATTTAAATAAAAAAATTAAAATTTTTGTGTTAATTTTGTTTGAAGTTGTATTTGGAACATGGTTTTTGAGCCAAAGAACACACAACCTGTGAGATTTTGAGCTTATTTACATGGTTACATTATTTAACCATACATATTTTATTCTTGTGTGTTTTCTTCTCTATAATTGCAATCTTTACTTTGTTCCACTCTATATGTCCATTATTTAGTGTATTTACATGCTTGCATATGATTGAGGCCATTACTTGTTTTCACTCACTTATCCCAAATAAGCATACCATTTTATATCACCCTTGTTAGCCACTTTGAGCTTTTTAACCCCCCTCTATTCCATAACCACATTACTAGCCTTAAGCAGAAAAAAAAAATAAAAATCCCAAGTTGAATCCTTAGTTAGCTTAAGATAGATATTGTGAATAAATTAAGTATGGAGAATTTTATGGGAACATGAGATGGTAGAAAAAAAAAGGGAATTAAATTGAATAAGTTATTTCAAAGTTTGGGAAGCATACTCATGTGAAATCAAAATAATTAAATTACCATGTGCATTGATAAAAAAAATAATAATAATAATAAAAAATTTAAGTAATTAAATAAGGGGATATAAAAATTTCCCCAATGCAAAATAAAAAGAATCAATGCACATGGGACAAAATTCAAAAATAAGTTTGATACATGAGCATGTAATACAAAAGTGTGAAAATTTTGGGTAGCTAGGTAAAGCATTTTTAAATTATATAAAGTATGTATATGTTAGGTGAGATCTTAGACTAATCAAGAATTCACTTTGTTAGCTCACTTAGCCTTATATATATATATATTACCTTTACATCAGCCCCATTACAACCCTAAAAAGACCTCATGATGTTTGCATTGGTACATTAAATATTTGTTGATTGGTTAGATGAAGAACAAAGTTTAGAAAGCATGATTAGAGAAGAGTAGAGTGAATTACCCTATACACTTGAGAGACTACAGTGATATACACTACTAGTAAGGGTTCAAGGCTTGATTCTATGTTCCCTGCTTTCGTGAGCTGTCTTCTTACAAGTTTACTTGCTTTTTATTGTACGATTTGAATTAGTGAAAATTGGTTTGTATTTGTCTTGGAGAACTTGTTTGCTTTTAACCAAGTAGGTAGAAACATTTTGCATGTAGTTGCATTCATATAGATAGGTTGCATTTCATACATTCTACCATTCCTCTTCACTCCTTTATAACTTCCCTTGAGCTTAGCATGAGGACATGCTAATGTTTAAGTGTGGGGAGGTTGATAAACCACTATTTTATGATTTATCTTGTGCTTAATTGAGTAGATTTTATCAATCTTTCATACACTTGTTCATACAAAATGCATAGTTTTACAATTTCCTTCCTGATTTTGTGCTATGATTGAAAACATGCCACTTTGGCCTTATATTTGCTAATATTAACCCTCTCTTATTACCATTTGATGCCTTGATATGTACGTTAAGTGATTTCAGAATTTACAGGGCAGGAATGGCTTGGAGGATGGAAAGGAAGCATGCAAAAGTGGAAGGAATACAAGAAGTTGATGGAACTGCAAAGCTGTCAGCCTGACCCTCTCACACTAAAACTGTCATAACATGAGCTACAGAGGTCCAAACGACGTGGTTCTAGTTGCGTTGGAAAGCTAATGTTTGGGGCTTCGATTTGATATATAATAATATGCCATAGTTGCTCTGACGATAGGCAACACGTACGCATGCTCCATGCGGATGCGTCGTAGTGACGAAAAATCAGAGTGTTTGAATTCGCAACCAGCGAATTCTGAGCTGTTTCTGACCCAATTCTCGGCCCAGAAAACACAGATTAGAGGCTATAAAGTGGGAGAATTCATCCATTCATGAACATGCCTTCCATTATTCACTTTTAATAATTTAGATGTAGTTTTTAGAGAGAGAGGTTCTCTCCTCTCTCTTAGGTTTTAGGATTAGGATTCCTCTTAAAGGATTTAGGATTTCAACTTCTTCTCAGGTTCGACGTTCCTTTTATTTAATTTCCTAATTTACTTTATGAACTTTTCCATATTAGATTTGAATTTATGTTTAAACGTAAGTTTATGTGTTTCAGATTTATGATTGCTTTATTCTATTTATGATGTCTTAAATTTAATTTAGAATTTTCCCTTTTGGCTTTGGTTAAATAATTGGTGACGCTTGAGTTATCAAACTGGAGGTGTTGACTAAAAATTGGAAGTCTTCAAGAATGAATTCAAGTTCCACTAAGTTAGAGGTTAATAAAGTGGGAGAAAAATCCAATTCTCATCACAATCGATAAGGATAACTATGATAGGACTTCTAGTTTTTATACCTTGCTAAGAGTTTTATTATTTATTTAAATTAATTCCTTACAATTTACTTTCTTGCCATTTACTATTCTTGCTTTTTATCTTATACATTAAAAACCAAAAAATACTATTTTCCATAACCAATAATAAATCATACCTCCCTACAATTCTTTGAGAAGACGACCCGAGGTTTATATACTTCGATTATCAATTTATTTAGGCGTTTGTTACTTGTGACAACCAAACATTTGTACGAAAGGATTTTCTGTTGGTTTAGAAGCTGTACTAACAACGCGATTATATTTTTGTGAATTTCTTTACCGATAGGAAATCAGTTCGTCAGCTCTCAATCTCACTTTGGCGTGCCACTTGAGCGACTAGGTGTGGCACGCCAATGCATAAAGAGGCCAAAGCAAGGGCTGGGCGTGCCACTTGGTATCCAAGGCGTGGTACGCCAGTCCAAGAATCTCACTATGGCGTGCCACTTGAGTGCTGGGGGTGGCAGGCCAGCTGCTGAAACCAAGGCAAGATCAAGGGCGTGGCATGCCAGACTCTAGGCGTGGCATGCCAGACTCTAGGCGAGGCACGCTGGTACAAGTTTCCAGAGAGGATGAAGGAGGCCAAACACATGGGCGTGCCACTTGGTGTCGAGGGCGTGGCACGCCACCCACTATTCCTCACTTAGGCGTGCCACTTGAACCCCAGGCGTGGCATGCCATTGTCATTCAGAAAGCAAGAGCCATTGGGGCGTGCCACATGAGTTCATGGCATGGCACGCCAAACAGAAGGATCACTTGCCTCCAAATGGTGTAGCACGCCAGACCTTGGGCGTGTCACGCTAGTTCAACTATCCAAAGGCAAGAAGAAGAGGAAAAAGGCTAGGGCGTGCCACTTAAGCTCGAAGGCGTGGCACGCCATGCTACATGGGCATTAAAAGACCCTGGGCGTGCCACTTGATCTCGAAGGCGTGGCACGCCAAGGGTGTTACTAAAGAAGAGCGTGCCACTTAAGGGACTGGGCATGGCATGCCAAGCCAGAATTGAAGGAGCACATGACACAACACTAAAGCGCCAGCCACACGCCAGCTGGGAAGTCATGCTTATTGAGTTTCTTTTCCCTCCAAATTGTAATTTTTCTTTTTTCACTTTGGTTATTCTTTTATTTTAAGAGCTAGGAGTAGTATAAAAACCCCCCAAGAAGTACTGAAGAAGGGGTTAAGCAATTAGAGAGACTAGTTTTGGATTCATTTTTACACTTCATCATCTTTTTTACTTTGGAGTACTTTTCTTTGAGCTATGAGTAGCTAAATTCCCTCACATTGAGAGAGGGAGCTCTGTTGTACTTGATGGATTGATGATAGTAAAATTATTCTTCTCTTCATCTTCTCTTTGATTTGCTAGAAGGAATTTTATTTCTAATGCTTAGTGTTCAATTATCTTGGAAAAGAGATTGAATGCAAAATGGGTTTCATGGGAACCTTGAGAAAGGAAATATGAAACCATGCTTGAAATCCCTTCTCACACTTGAGTAGGATCTGGGTTTTGGTGTTTGGATATGGTGACATATAATCTTCCCTTTACTTGGACCTATGATGATGTGTGGTATAATCAGGGACCAAGCATATCTCTCTTCATGAACAATTAGACCAAGGAATTGGCTATTGATCAAGATATGAGAGATTGAGTCACCAAGGGATTGGGGCTCAATCAATCATAATTGCCAAGAGGTCAATGAGTTGCATGATTGAAGAGGATATAAGTTGAAATTGATCCAAAGAGACAACATCTCCTGATCTTAATGAATTTCCCCATTCTTATCTACCACTTTCTTTATAGCTTGCTTTTGCATTCTGCAATTCCCCATTCCCATTTACAATTAAGTCATTTATGATTCTGTACTTTACATTCTGTCATTTCCATTTCTGCACTTTATTGCTTCCCTTTACATTTTAGCCATTTACATTTCTATCATTTATAATTCTGCAAATCACAATCTATCTATTCTGCTTGGCTAATTCATCAATTGATTAAAACTGCTCAAATTTGCCAATCTCTGTGGATACGATCCCACTTCACTGTGGGTTATTACTTGACAATAATTTTGGTGCGCTTGCCAAAAGAACTTATTCACCATTTTTTTGAATGGGGGTGTGAATTGGATTCATCAAGCTTTATGGCGCCGTTGCCGGGGATTGGCTTAAATTTGACAGTGATTAAATTGATTGCAGAGCTAGATTAAGCAATTTAATTTCCTTGTTATTTTATTTTATTTTATTTTTCTAGCACTTTTTATTTTTCTTTCATCTCTGCTCTGGGTTATATTTCTTTTTCTTTGATTATTTTAGTTACCCATCGTCCATATTTCCACTCTTCTAACTGTTCGATTAATTGCATCAACAAAGCTAACCACTAATCTCAACAAGATTTTTCTTACTTAACTTATTTTCTGCTGGTTATTTGCCAAGTGTATGACAGGAAGAAGAGGAGAGACTTCATCTCCCTTTGATAGTGAAATTGAGAGGACCTTCCTTAGACTAAGGAGGGAAGCAAGAGGCAAAGGCATAGTTGTAGAGGAACTAATGAAGGAAGATCTGCAAACCACCATGGATGACGAAGTACAGGACAATGTTGGAGGAGATGCTGGAAATAATGTTGGACAAGAAAGGAGAGTCTTAGGGTCCTATATCAACCCAAATCCAGGAAATTGTGGCAGCAGCATTCTAAAGCCAACAATCCATGATAACAATTTTGAGTTGAAACCTCAGCTCATCACACTTGTCCAGAATAATTGTTCATATGGAGGAAGTGACCAAGAAGACCCTAATCAATATCTCAACACATTCCTGAGGATATGTGATACTGTAAAGTCCAATGGGGTATACCCTGACATCTACAAGCTACTCTTGTTTCCTTTCTCACTCAGAGATAAGGTAGCAAAGTGGCTGGAATCATATCCCAAGGAGAGCCTAACCACATGGGAGGATGATGTAAGCAGATTCCTTGCAAGATTTTACCCTCCACAAAGAATCAACAGGCTGAGAACTGAGGTGCAAACTTTCAGACAACAAGATGGAGAAACACTCTATGAGGCATGGAAGAGATTCAAAGATCTGACAAGAAGATGCCCACCAGAAATGTTCAATGAGTGGGTACAACTACACATCTTCTATGAAGGGCTATCCTATGAATCAAAGAAGGCCATGGATCATTCTTCAGGAGGCTTACTCAACAAAAAGAAAACTATTGAAGAAGCCATAGATGTCATCGAGACTGTAGCTGAAAATGAGTATTTATATGCTTCAGAAAGAACTCATAAGAAAGGAGTGCTAGAACTCAACTCTGTAGATGCTATGTTAGCTCAAAACAAGGCAATTGCAGCACAAATAGCAACCTTAACCAAGAAGATAGAGGCTAATCAAGTCTCAGCCATACAAAATCAAACTCCTCAACAAGAAGGAAGTGCATCAGAATTTGAAGGTGACTGGGAACAAGCTAATTATGTGAACAACTCATCCAGACCACCATATGATCCAAACTCTAAGACATACAACCCAGGTTGGAAGAACCACCTAAATTTTAGGTGGGAAAACCAACAAAACCATAACCAGGACCACAATAAACCTTATCCATCAAATCAACACAACACTCACAACCCCAACCATCAAACAGGCAACCATAGACCCTACCATAACTCACAAAACACATCATACCATAGCAACCAACCAATACACAACAACCTCCATCAAGACACACCACCCTCAACTATGCAACCATGTGAAATCAAGAGCAACTTTGAGAGGATGGAGGCTGCAATAGCACAACTGTCATCACAGCTTACAGGAGTAGTCTCCACCCTCATGGAGAGACAAGCACAGACTGAAAGAAGGATAGACGCCAATCAAGAGGAATACAGGTCAAATCTGAAAAATCAAGGCGCAACATTCTCAAAGTTAGAAGCACAAGTGGGGATCTTATCCAAGAAAATCCTACTGCCCACACACACATTTTCCAGTGATACCATGGCCAACCCAAGAGGGGAATGCAAGGCCATTACACTTAGAAGTGGGAAAGATGTGGAGGAAGGACCCCCAAGCAAAGACAACCATGAAGAAGAAGTTACAGAAAAGCATGGGAATAAGAATGAAGAAGAGACCCCTGCTCTATCCTCATCAAAACCAGTCCTGAAGCCTTATGTGCCAAAGGCACCATACCCACAAAGGTTGGGAAAAGGTGGAAAGGATGGCCAATTCTCTAAGTTCCTAGAGATTTTCAAGAAGCTCCAAATCAACATACCATTTGCTGAGGCATTGGAGCAAATGCCACTCTATGCCAAATTCTTGAAAGAGCTTATAACAAGAAAAATGAACTGGGAGGCAAAGGAGACCATAGTATTAACTGAGGAATGTAGCGCCATCATACAAAAGAAGCTACCTCAGAAAGCCTTGTGTGACTTGGGAGCTAGCATAAATCTCATGTCCTTAACCATGATAAGAAGGATGAAGATTGAGGAAGCCAAGCCAACAAAAATGGCACTCCAATTGGCTGAAAGAACATTTAAGTTTCCACATGGGGTGGTGGAAGACTTGTTAGTAAAAGTGGGGAAATTCATTTTCCCAGCTGATTTTGTTGTGCTGGACATGAAAGAAGAGGCCAACACATCAATCATCCTAGGAAGGCCACTCCTAGCTACTACTGGAGCCATCATTGATGTGCAAAAAGGGGAATTAGTCTTGAGATTTCATGAAGAAAAGATGGTCTTCAACGTCTTTAAAGCAATGAGTTACCCCAAAGAATTCATAGGAGAATGCATGATGGTAGACACTGGTGCACGAAATTGTGATCTCTGGTAATAGCTCCAAAAACTTGGTGCTCTAATCTCAATTCATAATTTGTCACAACTTCGATAAAACTAACCAGCAAGTGCACTGGGTCGTCCAAGTAATAAACCTTACGTGAGTAAGGGTCGATCCCACGGAGATTGTTGGTATGAAGCAAGCTATGGTCACCTTGTAAATCTCAGTCAGGCGGATAATAATTGATTATGGAGTTTTCGAAAATAATATTAATTAAACAGAAAATAGGGATAGAAACACTTATGTAATTCATTGGTGAAAATTTCAGATAAGCGTATAGAGATGCTATCGTTCCTCTGAACCTCTGCTTTCCTGCTGTCTTCATCCAATCAGTCTTACTCCTTTCCATGGCTAGCTTTATGCAAGGGCATCACCCTTGTCAATGGTTACATCCCCTCCTCTTGTGAAAATAGTCCAAATGCTCTGTCACAGCACGGCTAATCATCTGAGGTTCCCGATCATGCTGGAATAGGATTCACCCTCCTTTTGCGTCTGTCACTACGCCCAGCAATCGCGAGTTTGAAGCTCGTCACAATCATTCAATCCTAGAATCCCACTCGGAATACCACAGACAAGGTTTAGACTTTCCGGATTCTCATGAATGCCGCCATCAATCTAGCTTACACCACGAAGATTCTGATTAAGAGATATAAGAGATACTCATTCAATCTAAGGTAGAACGGAAGTGGTTGTCAGGCACGCATTCATAGGGAATGATGATGATTGTCACGTTCATCACATTCAGGTTGAAGTGCAAATGAATATCTTAGAAGAGGAATAAGTTGAATTGAATAGAAAAACAGTAGTACTTTGCAATAATCTTTGAGGAACAGCAGAGCTCCATACCATAATCTATGGAGTGTAGAAACTCTACCGTATGAAAATACATAAGTGATAATAGAGGGTAAGCATGGCCGAGTGGCCAGCCTCCCATGGAGGTCTAGAGATCTAAAATTGATCAAAAGATGTCTAATACAATAGTAAAAAGTCCTATTTATAATAAACTAGCTACTAGGGTTTACAGAAGTAAGTAATTGATGCATAAATCCACTTCCGGGGCCCACTTGGTGTGTGCTTGGGCTGAGATTGAATGTTACACGTGCAGAGGCTCTTTCTGGAGTTGAACGCCAGGTTGTAACGTATTTCTGGCGTTCAACTCTGGTTTGTGACTTGTTTCTGGCGTTTAACTCCAGACAGCAGCATAGAACTGGCGTTCAACGCCCTTTTATGTCATCTAAACTCGACCAAAGTATGGAATATTATACATTTCTGGAAAGCCCTAGATGTCTACTTTCCAACGCAATTAGAAGCGTGCCAGTTTGAGTTCTGTAGCTCCAGAAAATCCACTTTGAGTGCAGGGAGGTCAGAATCCAACAGCATCAGCAGTCCTTCTTCTACCTCTGAATCTGATTTTTCCTCAAGTCCCTCAATTTCAGCCAGAAAATACCTGAAATCACAGAAAAACACACAAACTCATAGTAAATTCCAGAAATGTGAATTTAACATAAAAAATAATGAAAACATCCCTAAAAGTAACTAGATCCTACTAAAAACATACTAAAAACAATGCCAAAAAGCATATAAATTATCCGCTCATCACAACACCAAACTTAAATTGTTGCTTGTCCCCAAGCAACTGAAAATAAAATAGGATAAAAAGAAGAGAATATACTATAAATTCCAAACTACCAATGAAACATAGCTCCAATCAGATGAGCGGGACTTGTAGCTTTTTGCCTCTTGAATAGTTTTGGCATCTCACTTTATCCATTGAAGTTCAGAATGATTGGCATCTATAGGAACTTAGAGTTCAGATAGTGTTATTGATTTTCCTAGTTCAGTATGATGATTCTTGAACACAGCTATTTTATGAGTCTTGGCCGTGGCCCTAAGCACTTTGTTTCCAGTATTACCACCGGATACATAAATGCCACAGACACATAATTGGGTGAACCTTTTCAGATTGTGACTCGGCTTTGCTAAAGTCCCCAATTAGAGGTGTCCAGGGTTCTTAAGCACACTCTTTTTTTTTTTTGCTTTGGACCTTGACTTTAACCGCTCAGTCTCAATTTTTCACTTGACACCTACACGCCACAAGCACATGGTTAGGGACAGCTTGGTTTAGTCGCTTAGCCTAGGATTTTATTCCTTTAGGCCCTCCTATCCACTGATGCTCAAAACCTTGGGATCCTTTTTATTACCCTTGCCTTTTGGTTTTAAGGGTTATTGGCTTTTTGCTCTTGCCTCTTGGTTTTAAGAGCTTTGGCTTTTTCTACTTGCTTTTTCTCTCTCTTTTTTTTTCTATTTTTTTCGCTATTTTTTTTTCTTTTTTTTTTTCTGCAAGCTTTGTTCTTTGCTGCTTTTTCTTGCTTCAAGAATCATTTTTATGATTTTTCAGATTATCAAATAACATGTCTCCTTATCATCATTCTTTCAAGAGCCAACATATTTAACATTTTTAAACAACAACTTCAAAAGACATATGCACTGTTCAAGCATTCATTCAGAAAACAAGAAGCATTGTCACCATATCAATATAATTAAACTAAGTTCAAGGATAAATTCAAAACTCATGTACTTCTTATTCTTTTGAATTAAAACATTTTTCATTTAAGAGAGGTGATGGATTCATAGGACATTCACAACTTTAAGACAAAGTTACTAAATACTAATGATCATGTAATAAGACACAAATATGGATAAGCACTTAACATAGAAAACGAAAAATAGAGAAAGTAAGAACAAGGAATGAGTCCACCTTAGTGATGGTGGCGTTTCCTTCTTGAGGAACCAATGATGTCCTTGAGCTCTTCTATGTCTCTTCCTTGTCTTTGTTGCTCCTCCCTCATTGCTTTTTGATCTTCTCTTATTTCATGAAGGATGATGGAGTGCTCTTGATGTTCCACCCTTAATTGTCCCATGTTGGAACTTAATTCTCCTAGGGAGGTGTTGATTTGCTCCCAAAAGTTTTGTGGAGGGAAGTGCATCTCTTGAGGAATCTCAGGGATTTCTTGATGATGAGCTTCTCTATGCTCTCTTGATTGCTCTATCTTTTTCTTAGTGATGGACTTGTCCTCTTCAATGAGGATATCTCCCTCTATGTCAATCCCAGCCGAATTGCATAGGTGGCAAATGAGGTGGGAAAAGGCTAACCTTGCCATAGTGGAGGACTTGTCAGCCACCTTGTAGAGTTCTTGAGGTATAATCTCATGAACTTCCACCTCTTCTCCAATCATGATGCTATGGATCATGATGGCCCGGTCTATAGTAACTTCAGACTGGTTGCTAGTAGGAATGATTGAGCATTGAATGAACTCCAACCATCCTCTAGCTACAAGCTTAAGGTCCAGTCTTCTTAGTTGAACCGGCTTGCCTTTGGAGTCAATCTTCCATTGAGCTCCTTCCACACATATGTCCATGAGGACTTAGTCCAACCTTTGATTAAAGTTGACCCTTCTAGTGTAGGGGCGTTCATCTCCTTGCATCATGTTTGGCAAGTTGTACGCCAACCTCACATTTTTCGGACTAAAGTCTAAGTATTTTCCCCGAACCATGGTGAGATAATTCTTTGGGTTCGGGTTCTTACTTTGATCATGGTTCCTAGTGATCCATGCATTAGCATAGAACTCTTGAACCATTAGGATGCCGACTTGTTGGATGGGGTTTGTTAGAACTTCCCAACCTCTTCTTTGAATTTCATGTCGGATCTCCGGATACTCATTTCTCTTGAGTTTAAAAGGGACCTCGGGGATCACCTTCTTCTTGGCCACAACATCATAGAAGTGGTCTTGATGAGCTTTGGAGATGAACCTTTCCATCTCCCATGACTCGGCGGTGGAAGCTTTTGTCTTCCCTTTCCCTTTTCTAGAGGATTCTCCGGTCTTAGGTGCCATCAATGGTAGTGAAAAAACAAAAAGCTTATGCTTTTACCACACCAAACTTAGAATTTTGCTCGCCCTCGAGCAAGAGAAGAAAGAATAGATGAAGAAGAAGAAGAAAATATGGAGAAGAGGGGGGAGGTGTATTTCGGCCAAGAAGAGGAAGAGAGCGTTGTGTTGTGTGAAAATGAGGAAGAATGGAGGGCTTTATATAGGGAAGGGAGGAGGGGTAAGGTTCGGCCATAAGGGTGGATTTTGGGTGGGAAATTGATTTTGAATTTTGAAGGTAGGTTTATGGGGAATAGTGGATGGATGTGAGTGGTGAAGTGGTTATAGGGAAGAGAGATTGAGGTGATTGGTGAAGAGTTTTGGGGAAGAGTGTTAATGGGATTGTGTGAAAGAGAGGTGAGAAGAAGTGAGTGGAGGTAGGTGGGGATCCTGTGGGGTCCACAGATCCTGAGGTGATCCTGTGGGGTCCACAGATCCTGAGGTGTTCAAGGATTTACAACCTTACACCAAATTGGGCATGCAAAATGACCTTGCACACAACTCTGGGCGTTCAGCGCCAGATTGGTGCTTGTTCTGGGCGTTGAACGCCCATTTGTAGCCTATTTCTGGTGTTGAACGCCAGAACCATGCTTGTTCTGGGCGTTTAGCGCCAGCTCTTCTCCAGGGTGCATTTCTGGCGTTCAAACGCCCAGATGCTGCCCATTTCTGGCGTTCAGCGCCAGAACCATGCTCTGTTCTGGCGTTGAACGCCCAAAACATGCTTCTTACTGGCGTTTAAACGCCAGTAAGGTCTTCCTCCAGGGTGTGATTTTTCTTCTGCTGTTTTTGATTCCGTTTTCAATTTTTATGTTTATTTTGTGACTCCACATGATGATGAACCTAATAAAACATGAAAAACAATGAAAATTAGATAAATAAACATTGGGTTGCCTCCCAACAAGTGCTTCTTTAATGTCAATAGCTTGACAGTGGGCCCTCATGGAGCCTCACAGGTGTGCAGAGCATTGTTGAGACCTCCCAACACCAAACTTAAAGTTTGGATATGGGGGTTTGACACCAAACTTAGAGTTTGGTTGTGGCCTCCCAATACCAAACTTAGAGTTTGACTATGGGGGCTTTGTTTGACTCTGCTTTGTGAGAAGCTCTTTATGCTTCCTCTCCATGGATGCAGAGAGAGATCCTTGAGTTGTAAACACAAGGTTGTCCTCGTTTAGTTGAAGGATCAATTCTCCTCTGTCCACATCAATCACAGCTCTTGCTGTGGCTAGGAAGGGTCTTCCAAGGATGATGAATTCATCCTCATCCTTCCCAGTATCTAAGATTATGAAATCAGCAGGGATATAAAGGCCTTCAACCTTTACTAACACGTCCTCTACTTATCCATAAGCCTGTTTTTTTTTGAATTGTCTGCTATCTCTAATGAGACTTTAGTGGCATGCACCCCAAAGATTCCCATTTTCTCTATTACAGAGAAGAGCATGAGGTTTATTCCTGAACCAAGGTCACACAGAGCCTTAAAGATCATGGTGCCTATGGTACAAGGTATTAAGAACTTTCCAGGATCCTGTTTCTTCTGAGGCAATGCCAGTTGATCCAGATCACTTAGTTCATTGGTGAACAAGGGAGGTTCATCTTCCCAAGTTTCAATGCCAAATAATTTGGCATTCAGCTTCATGATTGCACCAAGAAACTTGGCAGTTTGCTCTTCAGTAACATCCTCATTCTCTTCAGAAGAGGAATACTCATCAGAGCTCATGAATGGCATAAGGAGGTTCAATGGAATCTCTATAGTCTCTAGATGAGTCTCAAATTCCTTTGGTTCCTCAGAGGGAAACTCCTTATTGATCACTGGACATCCCAGGAGGTCTTCCTCACTGGGATTCACGTCCTCTCCTTCCTTTACAGGTTCGGCCATGGTGATCAATTCAATGGCCTTGCACTCTCCTTTTGGATTTTCTTCTGTATTGCTTGGGAGAGTACTAGGAGGAATTTCAGTGATCCTTTTACTCAGCTGGCCCACTTGTGATTCCAAATTTCTAATGGAAGACCTTGTTTCATTCATGAAACTTACAGTGGCCACTAAGTTTGCTAAATTAGAGGTATTTTGTCCAGAGTTCTCTATCTGTTGCTGAGTGGATGATGGAAAAGGTTTACTATTGTTAAACCTGTATCTTCCACCATTATTAAAGCCTTGTTGAGGCTTTTGTTGATCCTTCGATGAGAGATTTGGATGATTTCTCCATGATGGATTATAGGTGTTTCCATAAGGTTCACCTAAGTAATTCACCTCTGCTATTGCAGGGTTCTCAGAATCATAAGCTTCTTCTTCAGAAGATGCCTCTTGAGTACTGTTGGATGCAGCTTGCATTCCATTCAGACTCTGAGAAATCATATTGACTTGCTGAGTCAATATTTTGTTCTGAGCCAGTATGGCATTCAGAGTATCAATTTCAAGAACTCCCTTCTTCATAGGCGTCCCATTATTCACAGGATTCCTCTCATAAGTGTACATGAATTGGTTATTAGCAACCATGTCAATGAGTTCTTGAGCTTCTGCAGGCATTTTTTTTAGGTGAATGGATCCACCTACAGAAGTATCCAATGACATTTTAGCCAATTCAGATAGACCATCATAGAATATATCCAGGATGGTCCATTCTGAAAGCATGTCAGAAGGATACTTTTTGGTCAGTTCTTTGTATCTCTCCCAAGCTTCATAGAGGGATTCACCTTCTTTCTGTCTGAAGGTCTGAACATCCACTCTAAGCTTACTCAGCTTTTGAGGAGGAAAGAACTTGGCTAAGAAAGCCTTGACCAGCTTATCCCAAGAGTTCAGGCTATCCTTAGGTTGAGAGTCCAACCATATCCTAGCTCTGTCTCTTACAGCAAAAGGGAAAAGCATGAGCCTGTAGACCTCAGCATCTACTCCATTAGTCTTAACAGTATCACATATCTACAAGAATTCAGTTAAGAACTGAAAAGGATCTTCAAATGGAAGTCCATAAAACGTGCAGTTCTGCTGCAGCAGAGAAACTAATTGAGGTTTCAGCTCAAAATTGTTTGCTCCAATGGCAGGAATGGAGATGCTTCTACCATGTAAATTGGAATTTGGTGCAGTAAAGTCACCAAGCATCCTCCTTGCATTATTATTATTTTCGGCTGCCATCTCCTCTTCTTGTTCGAAAATTTCTGAAAGGTTATTTCTGGATTGTTGTAATTTAGCTTCTCTTAGTTTCCTCTTCAGAGTCCTTTCAGGTTCTGGATCTGCTTCAACAAGAATATTCTTGTCCTTGCTCCTGCTCATATGACAAAGAAGAGGGCACAGAAAAAATAATAATAATAATAATAATAGGGATCCTTTATACCACAGTATAGAAGTCCCTGTGTGAGTGGAAGAAAGGAAGGGGACAAAGAATGTAATGTAAGGAAAGAAACACAAGGGTGAGGAGAGCAGAGATGTGAGGTGAGGAGATGTTGGTGGATGAATAAATAAATAGAATAAGATGAGAGAGAAGGAGAATTTTCGAAAATAATTTTTGAAAAAGAGTTAGTGATTTTCGAAAATAGTTTTTGAAAAAGGTTAGTAATTTTTTTTTTGAAAATTAAAATCAAAAATTAAAATAATTAGTCAATTAAAAAGAATTTTTGAAAAAGAGGGAAGATATTTTCGAAAATTAGAGGGAGAGAGAGTTAGTTAGGTAGTTTTGAAAAAGATAGGAAACAAACAAAAAGTTAGTTAGTTAGTTGAAACAAATTTGAAAATCAATTTTGAAAAGATAAGAAGATAAGAAGTTAGAAAAGATATTTTAAAATCATATTTTTGAAAAAGATAAGATAAGAAGATATTTTTGAAAAGATATGATTGAAATTAGTTTTAAAAAAGATTTGATTTTTAAAATCACAATTAATGACTTGATTCACAAGAAATCACAAGATATGATTCTAGAACTTAAAGTTTGAATCTTTCTTAACAAGTAAGTAACAAACTTGAAATTTTTGAATCAAAACATTAATTGATGATGATATTTTCGAAAATTATGATATAAAATTAAGAAAAAGATTTTTTTTTTGAAAAATATTTTTATAATTTTCGAAAAGAACTAAGAAAAATGAAAAAGATTTGATTTTTGAAAAAGATTTTGAAAAAGATAAGATTTTTAAATTGAAAATTTGATTTGACTCATAAAAACAACCAGATTTTAAAAATTTTTAAAAGAGTCAAATCTAATTTTCGAAATTTTAAGAGAGAAAAAGGGAAAGATATTTTTTTGATTTTTGAATTTTTAATGATGAGAGAGAAAAACATGAAAAAGACTCAATGCATGAAAATTTTGGATCAAAGTATGTGATGAATGCAAGAACACTATGAATGTCAAGATGAACACCAAGAACACTTTGAATGTCAAGATGAACATCAAGAACATGTTTTTTGAAAAATTTTTAATGCAAAGAAAACATGCAAGACACCAAACTTAGAAATCTTTCATGTTTATACTCTATGGATGCAAAAATGCACATGTAAAACAGGAAAAGATGCAAAACAAGAAAACATCAAGATCAAACAAGAAGACTTACCAAGAACAACTTGAAGATCATGAAAAACACCATGAATGCATGAATTTTCGAAAAATACAAAATAAATATGCAATTGACACCAAACTTATAACAAGACACATGACTCGAACAAGAAACATGAAAAATATTTTGGATTTTTATGATTTTATGAAATTTTTTTGTATTTTCTTTTAATTTTTTCGAAAATCATTTTGAAAAAGAAAAATAAGGATTCCAAAATTTTTAATATGAATTCCAGGTATCTTATGCTCTTTAGTCTAAAGCTCCAATCAAAGGGTCAGGCATGGCTTAATAGCCAGCCAAGCTTTAGTATGCTATTATATGCATCAGCTAATTTGCTAAGAAAGACAAAAAAGCTCTTCTCTTGAGTATAAGTGAAACCTCAGTCCAAAAGAACTTAGACATGGTTTTATAGCCAGCCAGGCTTCAGCATGCTTCATGAAACACTAGAATTCATTCTTAAAAATTCTGAAGAGAGGAATATATTTTTGAAAACATTTTTATTTTAAAATTTTTTTTTTCGAAAACAAAGGAGAAATTTTTGAAAGATTTTTGAAAAATTTTTTTTTTGAAAACTTTTTGAAAAGAAAACGAAAAGAAAGTTACCCAATCTGAGCAACAAGATGAACAGTCAGTTGTCCAAACTCGAACAATCCCCGGCAACGGCGCCAAAAACTTGGTGCACGAAATTGTGATCTCTGGTAATAGCTCCAAAAACTTGGTGCTCTAATCTCAATTCATAATTTGTCACAACTTCGATACAACTAACCAGCAAGTGCACTGGGTCGTCCAAGTAATAAACCTTACGTGAGTAAGGGTCGATCCCACGGAGATTCTTGGTATGAAGCAAGCTATGGTCACCTTGTAAATCTCAGTCAGGCGGATAATAATTGATTATAGAGTTTTTGAAAATAATATTAATTAAACAGAAAATAGGGATAGAAACACTTATGTAATTCATTGGTGAAAATTTCAGATAAGTATATAGAGATGCTTTCGTTCCTCTGAACCTCTGCTTTCCTGCTGTCTTCATCCAATCAGTCTTACTCCTTTCCATGGCTGGCCTTATGCAAGGGCATCACCCTTGTCAATGGTTACATCCCCTCCTCTTGTGAAAATAGTCCAAATGCTCTGTCACAGCACGGCTAATCATCTGAGGTTCCCGATCATGCTGGAATAGGATTCACCCTCCTTTTGCGTCTGTCACTACGCCCAGCAATCGCGAGTTTGAAGCTCGTCACAGTCATTCAATCCCAGAATCCCACTCGGAATACCACAGACAAGGTTTAGACTTTCTGGATTCTCATGAATGCCGCCATCAATCTAGCTTACACCACGAAGATTCTGATTAAGAGATCTAAGAAATACTCATTCAATCTAAGGTAGAACGGAAGTGGTTGTCAGGCACACGTTCATAGGGAATGATGATGATTGTCACGTTCATCACATTCAGGTTGAAGTACAAATGAATATCTTAGAAGAGGAATAAGTTGAATTGAATAGAAAAACAGTAGTACTTTGCATTAATCTTTGAGGAACAGCAGAGCTCCACACCTTAATCTATGGAGTGTAGAAACTCTACCGTATGAAAATACATAAGTGATAATAGAGGGTAAGCATGGCCGACTGGCCAACCTCCCATGGAGGTCTAGAGATCTAAAAATGATCAAAAGATGTCTAATACAATAGTAAAAAGTCCTATTTATAATAAACTAGCTACTAGGGTTTACAGAAGTAAGTAATTGATGCATAAATCCATTTCCAGGGCCCACTTGGTGTGTGCTTGGGCTGAGCTTAAATGTTACACGCGCAGAGGCTCTTTCTGGAGTTGAACACCAGGTTGTAACGTATTTCTGGCGTTCAACTCTGGTTTGTGACTTGTTTCTGGCGTTTAACTCCAGATAGCAGCGTAGAACTGCGTTCAACGCCTTTTTACGTCGTCTAAACTCGACCAAAGTATGGACTATTATACATTTCTGGAAAGCCCTGGATGTCTACTTTCCAACGCAATTGGAAGCGCGTCATTTTGAGTTCTGTAGCTCCAGAAAATTCACTTTGAGTGCAGCGAGGTCAGAATCCAACAGCATTAGCAGTCCTTCTTCTACCTCTGAATCTGATTTTTGCTCAAGTCCCTCAATTTCAGCCAGAAAATACCTGAAATCATAGAAAAACACACAAACTCGTAGTAAAGTCCAGAAATGTGAATTTAACATAAAAACTAATGAAAACATCCCTAAAAGTAACTAGATCCTACTAAAAACATACTAAAAACAATGTCAAAAAGCGTATAAATTATCCACTCATCAGACACCATGGAACAGATAGTTCAAGGTGTCCTGGAAGAAGAACAATGCAAAGGAAATATTGATTTGGAACAAGCATCAAATGGAGAACTACCACAAGGAACCATGAAGAATCCAATCATACCAACCACCACATATAACAAAGAAGCAGAGGCACCAAAACTAGAATTGAAAATCTTACCACCCAGCTTGAAATATGCATATTTGGGTGCCAACAACACTCACCCAGTAATCATAAATTCAAGTCTGAGTGAGGAGCAAGAAGAGGAGCTTATCCAAGTGCTAAGACAACACAAGGATGCCATAGGCTGGACACTTGCAGATTTAAAAGGGATCCGTCCTTCAATGTGCATGCACAAAATCCTACTTGAAGAAGATGCTAAACCTTCAAGGCAACAACAAAGGAGGCTGAACCCAACTATTAATGAAGTGGTTCAAAAAGAAGTGTTGAAATTGTCGCAAGCAAGGGTGATCTACCCCATCTCAGACAGCCCTTGCGTAAGCCCGGTGCAAGTAGTCCCAAAGAAGGGAGGGATCACTGTTGTGTCAAATGAGAAGAATGAACTGATACCCACAAGGACAGTGACCAGATGTCGTATGTGCATTGACTATCGGAAACTCAATGAAGCCACTCGAAAAGACCACTTTCCCCTACCCTTCATGGACCAGATGCTTGAAAGATTGGCAGGACATGAGTATTATTGCTTCCTGGATGGGTGTTCGGGCTACAATCAAATTGTTGTAGACCCCAAGGATCACGAAAAAACTTTATTTACTTGTCCGTATGGTGTTTTTACTTACAAGAGGATGCCCTTTGGATTGTACAATGCACCTGCAACATTCCAAAGGTGCATGCTCTCCATCTTTTCGGACATGGTTGAGAAGTTCATAGAAGTATTCACGGATGACTTTTCTGTGTTTGGAAACTCATATTCTGATTGCCTATGCCATCTTGCTCTTGTGCTAAAAAGGTGCCAAGAAACTAACCTGGTTTTGAACTGGGAGAAGTGCCATTTTATGGTAACGGAGGCGGTGGTTCTTGGTCACAAGATTTCAAAAAAGGGTATAGAAGTAGACAAGGCAAAGGTGGAAGTAATTAAGAAATTACCTCCACCGTGCAATGTCAAGGCAATTAGAAGTTTTTTGGGACACGCTAGGTTCTATAGGAGGTTTATCAAAGACTTTTCAAATATTGCAAAACCCCTTAGCATCCTATTTGTCTCAAATACCCCCTTTGTTTTTTTATAAAGAGTGCATGGTAGCCTTTGATGAGCTTAAGAAGAGACTCTCCTTTGCACCTATTATAGCACCACCAAGCTGGGATCTTCCCTTTGAATTAATGTGTAATGCATCTGATTTTGCTGTTGGTGCTGTTCTAGGACAGAGGAAAGACAAGCTAGTACATGTTATTTACTATGCTAGCAAAGTCCTTAATGAGAATCAAAGGAACTATACCACTACGGAAAAAGAACTTTTAGCCATAGTCTTTGCTTTTGATAAGTTTAGATCATATCTTATTGGCTCTAAAGTAATTGTATTCACTGATCATGCAGCACTCAAATACTTTCTTACCAAACAAGAATCTAAGCCCAGATTAAAAAGATGGATTCTGCTGCTCCAAGAATTTGACATTAAAATTAAAGATAAGAGCGGAGCAGAGAACAAATTAGCTGACCATCTCTCAAGGATTCCACAAGAAGAAGAAGAGACACACCAAGTTGCAGTAAATGAAAGCTTCCCTGATCAGCAGTTCATGATGATCCGAGTAGCTCCTTGGTTTGCGGACATAGCTAACTTCAAAGCTATTGGAGAACTACCAACCAACATCAACAAACACATGAGCAGAAAGCTAATCAAGGATGCCAAACACTACATCTGGGATGACCCCTATTTGTTCAAAAAGTGTGCTGATGGAATTTTGAGAAGGTGTGTCTCCCATGAAGAAGGGCAGGAAGTACTGTGACAGTGCCATGGATCTATATATGGAGGCCACTTCAGTGGAGAAAGAACAGCAGCAAAAGTGCTTCAATCCAAATTTTACTAGCCAACAATGTTCAAAGATGCCAAGGAATTGGTGTCAAGATGTGATGAGTGCCAAAGAGCCGGTAATCTAACCAAGAGAAATGAGATGTCACAGCAATTCATACTAGAGCTAGAACTATTTAATGTATAGGGGATTGATTTTATGGGACCCTTTCCAACCTCCTACTCAAATAGTTACATATTGGTGGCTGTTGATTATGTCTCAAGATGGGTAGAAGTCATAGCCATTGCGACAAATGACAACAAAGTTGTGATAAGCTTCTTGAGAAGGAACATTTTCAGCAGATTTGGAGTTCCTAGAGCTCTCATCAGTGATGGAGGGACACACTTCTGCAACAAACAACTTGAAACACTCCTTCTCAGGTATGGAGTCAAGCACAAGGTGGCAATTCCATACCATCCACAGACCAACGGGCAAGCTGAAATCTCAAACAGAGAACTAAAGAGAATTCTTGAAAAAACTATTGAAAGCTCAAGAAATGATTGGTCTAAGAAGCTGAATGATGCACTGTGGGGCTATAGGATAGCCTACAAGACACCCATTGGGATGTTCCCATACCAACTGGTATGTGGCAAGGCTTGTCACTTACCAGTTGAACTTGAGCATAGAGCGTTTTGGGCTCCAAAAATGTTATATGATGAACAAGCTGCTGGAGAAAGAAGATTAATGCAACTCAATGAGCTGGAGAAATTTAGAAATCAAGCATATGAGAATCCAAAAATCTACAAAGAAAATACAAAAAGGTGGCATGATCAAAAGATAGCAAGAAGGGAGTTCACTAAAGGACAAAAAGTGCTGCTGTACAACTCAAGACTCAAGTTCTTCTCTGGAAAACTTAAGTCTCGATGGTCAGGACCCTTCACCATACTCAGGGTGTTTTCCTATGGTCATATAGAGCTCATGGAGGACAAGACTCAGAGAACTTTCACTGTCAATGGCCATAGACTCAAACACTACCTTGGAGGCTCTTTAGAGGAGCAGAGAGTGAGCTAGAAGCTCAACTAAAGATGGAGGAGTGTCAAGCTAGTGACAATAAAGAAGCGCTATTTAGGAGGCACCCCAACACTTTATCCTTTTGATTTATTAATTTTCTTAGAAGTAGTTAAATTTCATTGCTTTAGATAGTTTAAGTTTCAGTTTCACACTTGTGTTGCATTACCATTTAGAATTAGATTGCAAGTGGTAGGATAGAAAGTTTAAATATCAGCTTTGATAGTTAGGACACCTTTACATTCTTTTGTTTCTTTTATTCCAGAATTGCAACTTGATGAATGCATTACTAATGAGGAGTAAATGGGCTGAGAACTAGCTAAAAGGCTAAGTTTGGTGTGGCCAATCACCCACTTAATCTAGGCTTACAACCATCTTGATAACTTGATTTTAAGAGTAAGCCCAGAGATTAAGTTTGGTGTGGCCACCACCATACAAGGATCACCTAGCAAGCCCAATTCTACTCAATATGAAAGCACTTAATATTTTGGCGAAAGCATGAACATGGTTTAATGAGTTCAAAAGAGGTTAGAAACAAAAGAAAGTAAAAAGATTGGAGTTATTTCATTCTTATGAACACATTAAATACACAATGATAAAACCAATTTATTAAGATGCAATAAGATTAAGTTTGGTTTCCCAAGGGACACACATCAGTTAAAATCCCACTTGCCCATAATAAGAAGGAATGTGAAGGATTCTTTTGTCATTACTAACATGTTTCAGTTTCATTTTCAGGAGAAAGGATGGGACCCACATGGTGAATCAATCATAAAGCAAAGAAGTCAAAGTGTACTTACACTTTGGAACTCAACACATGCAGGAGGCACAGTGAGAAAGGGGTTGGCGCCGCTTCCCACACTAGGCGCCACTCCCCAAGTGGGAAAACATTGAATCCTTTTTATTTTCCACCATTCAAATCACACCCTTCACCCCTTATAAAAGCCTCACTTTCCCAAACTCTTCTCCCACTTCAAACCCCTGATCACACACGAAAAAGAATCCAGACACCTTTCTTCTTCTTTTCTCTTTTCGCCTTCCACTACCTCTCTTCCCCTACTTCTTTCCTTTCTCTTGATTGGGACAATCAAGTGCTAAGTTTGGTGTTGAAGCAAAACCTTGTTTTGCTTGCCTCTCTTGCAACGCCCCCCCCCCCCCCCCAAATTTTTTTTACAACCTCAATTACACTCTCTCAACCTAATGGCACCACCAAAAAGCTCAACCTCAAAGAAAAAAAAAACCAAGGAACCAACCTCTAGATCCTCAGGCTTATCTTTCAATGAATACAAGTTTCTCTCCGCATTCAACCAAAATCAATTCTATGGTTGGGTGAGTGAGATGGAAATCATTCCAGAGGTTGGGTTCCAATTAGGGAGGAACGAGCATCCTGAGATCAATATTGAGATCAACAGTAGGGGCTGGTCACTCCTATGCAAGCCACCAAGGAAGGTAGTATAGAGCTTGGTGAGGGAGTTTTATGCTAACGCTGTGCCTCAACCAGGACAACACTATGGCTACATTAGCTATGTGTGTAACAACCCTGATTTTCGAGTACATGAGATCTTTTCAAAAAGTACGGATTTCTCCGGAAGATCAGTAAAGGGAACACCTCTTCTATATCAACAAGTATCTCAATCCTCATCATCATTATATTATCTTTAACTCAGGACCTTAGTCGAGGCAAGCTCGATAATGCAATCGCGAAGAACCTAGTTTTTGAACCGTATCGGTTGGCAGTTTTGATTTTGATTTTCGTAAATAGTCTCTGTTTGACGAAGCAGACTCGATTCATGAGAGGAGAGAGATAATAGTATAATATTATCATTATATTAGTATAAGAACATGCTTGAATGATATTATAAGGTTACCTGGTCTGTTTTTGTTAAAAACAGAAAATCGGTTTAACCGAGTTTACGGTTTACTGGTGCAGCTTAGCACCAGCACTCTCTGATGAATTTAGCAATGTTAAGGCCTCATTATACATGTTATATTCTCATAATAAATATGTTACTAGTGTCATTTATGCTAGTAGCTCAGAAAATAATTTTTAGAGATGTTTTTACGAGTGTTCCAGTACACCTAGTTTTAGTAGTTGTACACCAGAGATATTTTAATATTATTTTAATCCACCTCCAAGCCAACCAATCACAACTCACCTTACACCCCCAAGACCTCCAAGGCTGTCTCATTTCATCATTTTGGCCGAAAATAACAAGAGAGAAAAGAGAGAAACTTTCAAGAACACTTAATCTTCAAAGCTTGATTTCTTCTGAACTAAAACTCAAATCAAAACTCCGTTTTCACCAAAATGATCCTCTCTTCTTCCTCTACATAACCATGTAACTTATCAAGGATGGAAATAAGGTGAGATGGCTGTCTCCCTCCCATTTCAATTCGGTTTTCAAGGAAAACCATGCAAAACATGTGTTTTCTTGATGTTCTTCCTTAGGAATCATGCTTAACTTGACTTGAGGGTCAAGAAATGTGAATTTCCAGCAAGTCTAAGGTGAGATATCTCTTCCTAACATACTGAGTGAGATTTGGTCAGTTGAGAGTTTTTGGATTTAAAGTTGTTCTTGATGTGATTTAGGAGGAAAAAGTGCTTAAGGACCACCTGAAAGTTTAACCAAATTAGGAGCAGCAAAACCAGGTAGGGATTGACGAATTTAATCTTGATTGATTGTGTTTGAGTTGTGTGATTATGATATGGTTTGGTTATGCTTGAAATTGATTGTTTATATGAGTAATCCTTGTTGAAATTTTGGTGAAAATTTGATGAAATTTGATGATATTCAACTTTGAATTTGTGTTCTTCATGGCTACTGGAAAAACGAACCCTAGACCTTAAATTGGGGTTCAATTTGTGTTAAAATCATGTAGAAAAGATGGGGTTTTAGTGGCTGGAAATTTATTATGAATTATGGTAAAAATCGGTTGCTGAAAAGACTGAAAAACGGGTAAAAACAGAGAAAGAATCTGAAGAATTTACGAAGAACACGAAGAACACTTTGAGTGTGGTGAAGAACAATGAAGAACACCTTTTAGATCTTAGAAAGTGCAAGGAAGTAATTATTTTGGTGTTTGAGGGGTTATTTGGTAATTTCTGAAAGTTAGGGTGGTAAAAGTAGAAATATTAAAAGTTACGGGTGGTAAAAAGTGAATTTTAAAGGTTAAAGGTAAAGTTAAGGTAATTTTCGAAAATTTAATAATAAAATAATAAATAATAATAAAATATTAAATAATAATATTTAATTAAAAATAATAATATTTAATTAAAAATAATATTTTAATAAAAATAATAAAATAATGCGGAAAAGGCAGTTTTCTGTAAAAGCTTTAGAAAGACAACTTTAAGTGCAGAATCTCATAATTACCTTCATAAAACACTTAGGGAGTGGTAGAAACATATTAGTGAGGCAAAGATGAAAGAAAGATAAAAAGTTGAAGAAAAGATAAAAACTAAAGAAAAGTCTGTAAGGTTTAATAACAGAAAAACAGATAGAAATTAGTGAACGAACTAGGGCAACATAGTTAGTCCTTGAGTTGTGACTAGGGTTAGGTATTATATGAAAAGTTAAACTGTTTCAGTATAGACTTAATGAACCTATACTTGGGACAGGCGAACTATTCATACCGAAATTTACATAAGCTTTAAATACATACGTTAAACAGAGAAATCAGAGCAGAGTAAAGAAAACACAGAGAACAGAGTAACCAGAGAAAAGTAAAGAGATACAAAGAAAAGAGTAATCAAAGCAGAGTAAAAAGACAAAGTGAAAAGAGTAATATGATAAAGAGAAATGGTTTGAGCCAAGATATTGTTAAAGTAAAAGCTGTAAAGTTTGTATAGTATGATTGAACAGAGAAAGAAAGAAGTACTGTATAAGAATGTGAAAGTGATGATGAATAACGAGAATGATAATGAATGATGATAATGAGAAAAGAGTAATATAACAAAAAGAATAGAGGAGAAGAGTATAAGAATAAAGAGTTAAGCCTTGTGGCATGATGTTCTGTTGTATGTTCATCTGCTGCTTTTCCATTGGCCCTAGAGGTCCTGTAGGCCCAAGTTCACCTACAGTGAGTTGTTATTCCTGTAGGCCGAAGTTCACCTGCAGTGAATATCAATTGTGTATCTCAGGGTGTTGCTCCTGTAGGCCGAAGTTCACCTACAGAGAGTTGTGATACCTGTAAGCCGAAGTTCACTTGCAGGGGCACTATTTCTGTAAGCCGAAGTTCACTTACAGAGGTGTTATTTCTGTAGGCCGAAGTTCACCTACAGAAAGTTGTTGTGTTGTGTTTAGACTATCCCTGTAAGCCAAAGTTCACTTACGGGAGTGCTATTTCTGTAGGCCCAAGAGATGTGTTTATTCATTTGTTGCGCTAAGGCAACGCCGAATATACTTGTATGATGATCTACTGCGTGAAGGCAGTCAGATAGATAGTGGTGCGACCACTGAGAACGCTTTCCTACGGTACAGATCCATATTTTATTTCTGTAAGGCAGAGGGGTTATTTCCTGCTACAGAAGTACCGTGACCACCTGTTCCATTTCTGTAGTGGCAGAGGGGTTATTTCCTGTATACAGAAGGTGTGTCGGCATACATCCCTGCAGTGGCAGATGTGTTATTTCCTGCGTGCAGTGGACCCTGTGGTGGCAGAGGGGTTATTTCCTGTACACAGGGGTATAGCCAATAGGAAAGCCTTATCCAGACAGAGGTTGCTGGATAACGTCGGGAGCGGGTTAGTAACCGACAGATGAGCTCATTACCTGCACTAGGGCTAGACATGCATCATTCTTGTCTGCGCATCATTCTCTGTTGCATTCCTTTCTGTGTGTGATCTATTTCTTTGTGTTTGTCTGCTTGTATGCTATTTTTATGTTTTATTTTCTTGTATTCTTTTGTTTGTGTTCTGCTTTCTATTGTCTCTACTTTCTCTTTCTGTCTTTATCTTTTGTTTACTGCTTCGCTATATTCTATTATTCGTCTGCTAGTCGACCCCAAATAAATGAACGTAACTAATAACCCCGACCCTACTAAGAACTCCCCAGTTCTTACCCCTTCTTTCTCCCTTCCCCCTTCAGATGGAAGTAAGAGTACCTTACCATAGTTCGCTAATGACCGTTCGCAAGAAGAGGATTCTGCTCTAGATAGTCTTCTGAGTCTAGGGTGAATATCGTTCTCTGATTATATGTATATACTGTGAGACCAGCCAACGTCTGCACCCCGTTCGTATGTGCACTTTAACCTAAATCCTGTGTACGAGATTCCTATTGTGAGGCTACTTCATGAGGTACCAGAGACACGTCCTATGGAAAAGTCTGATCGTGTAGAGGAGTAGCAGATGATGTTCTATCTTTTGATGACGTTCCACTTGACTTGAGTTTTGAAGACCTAGAACGTACTTTCCCTCGCTTTAGTAGTTTAGAGGGACTAGGTGAGTATAGAGTATAGGCTAGCCTAGGTGCCAGCTTAGGGACCTCTTGAATAGGTCAGGACCTGGGAAGTTGTATGTATGTATATGTATATAGTTATTATCTAGCTATATTTAAGGGTGTTCTAACTAAAGGTCTATACTCTAACAAAGGCTGGATCACTAAATGTTGCTCGCTACTTGTGATGTATTTATGTGTGGTTGTTTATAACTGTTTTATCTGTTATTACTTGTGAATTGATTATGAGTGATTCCGCCTATTAATCCAAACGTTTTCAAAAAAAAAAACCTCGCAAATTAACTACGCTTTTAACAACGAATCAGGCTCATATGATAAATAATAGATAATAATTAGGAAGACAAATTGGTAGCGCTCAGTTTCCGGTATGATCTAGACATATTGAAAATTGGGTCGTTACAATTTGGTATCAGAGCAGTTCGTTCCCAGTAGAGCCTAGGGAGTGGACTGACTATGCTTCATTGCATACTCTGTTGTGTGTCTCATGCGTATAGGATATCCCAGTGATATATGTTGCATGATTGTCTCTGTGTTTTCATTTTGGGAATGTTCACATTTGACTTGAAGTGTTAAGACTGATCACCTTAACAATGATTGTTTGGTGTGAACAAGACTACAATGGGTTCACGGAGACGAGGCGTACGGGAAGGAATTCCTAATGTTAACTACGAGAGGGAACAGGAAACGTCTATGGCTACCATGAACAATGTGGTTGAAGTAGTGCGTGAAGCTGCTGTAGCAGCGGCTAGGGCTGTTGAACGTCTCGGAGTGAGAAATGGGAACGAGAATGAATACGGAGAAGATAATGGGAATGATGAGAACAACTTAGGGCCTCCCGAAAGACCTATGACCCTTGCGACATTTCTGAAGATTAATCCGCCTAAGTTCAAGGGTACACTCGTTGCGACTGACGCTGATAACTAGTTTCGAGGTATTGAACGATCACTGAGAGTGCAACATGTTCCGGAAGGACAACACGTGGAGTTTGCTACTTATATGCTCGAAGGAGAAGCTGAGTACTGGTGGCAGGGGATACAGAGACTGCTACAACGTAATGAAGGTGACATTCCTTGGGATATTTTTAAAGATGAATTCTACAAGAAATATTTCCCAAGAGCAGTGTGTGATGCTAAAGAGATAGAGCTTATGCAGCTGAGGCAAGGGGATATGACTGTTGCTGAGTATACTCGTAATTTCGATGACTTGTGTCGTTTCTCTAAGATCTGTCAAGGGAATCATGCTAACTTTGAAGAATGGAAGTGCTTGAAGTTTGAAGGAGGCCTTCGTGATGATCTGATGAGTTCAATAGTTCCGCTGGAGATACGTAATTTTGCTGAATTAGTCAACAAGAGCAAGTTAGTGTAAGAATGTATTAAGAAAGTGACTGTGGCCAAGGTGAGTTGCCAAGGATTTCCACCAAGGCGTCTTAGTAATCATCAGGCAGCTGGGAGAAGGGTGCATTTTAAAGCGCGTGGCATACGACAACATAAGAACCTACAAGTTGGTAACATTACTGCTCGCCGTACGGGTAAGAATGGAGGTAAAGTAAGGCAAGGCAATGGTAAACGAGCCCATCAGGCTTACATAAACACTGCATGTAAGCAATGCGGAAAAGAGCATAGTAACAGGTCTTGTCAGTTTGGATCACCTAACTGCTATGCTTGTGGAGAACTTGGACACGTTGCCAAGGATTGTCCAAAGGGATTTACTCAAAATTCAGTTAGAACCCAGCAACAAGGACGAGTGTTTGCTATCACTATTGGTGATGTTGTGCAATCGAACGCCCTCATTCAATGTCAGGTTATGTCAAGAATCAATTTCTAACTGTACTGTATGATTCGGGTGCATCGCATTCTTTATTTCTCTAACTATTGCTCACGAGTTAGGATTATATTTCTTTAAATTGAATTTTTACTTGATTGTCCATACACCTGCATCCCAAAATGCTTTGACCAGTTTAGTGTTTCTGCAAGTACCATTCGCTATTAGGAACAGGACTTTTTTACACGATCTAATCTGTTTGCCTCCATATGGTTTAGAAGTTATTTTAGGATTAGATTGGTTATCTAAGTATCATGTTTTCCTTGATTATTTTAAAAGAACTGCTGTTATTCCATCTGATAGTCTATGTACTAAACCATTTCTGTCCCACACCTTATATCTGAATTCTGTAAGAGTTACCTTAGGTGGGAGTGATTATGAGGGGTACGTTCTGTTAGCGGCTAGCTCGAATGATAGTGAATTAAGCTTAGAACGAATCTGAATGATGAAGGAATTTCCTGATGTTTTCTTGGACGACATACCTGAGTCTCCTCCTCAGCAAGAGATAGAATTTAGCATTGATCTAGTACCTGGAGCCGGACTGATTTCCATAGCACTGTACTGGATGTCACCATTGCTTGCAGAGCTGAAGAAGCTGTGAGATAGGATCGTAGTGGCCTATGGAGGTACAAGAAAAGAATTTGTGTGCCTAACTCTGGAGAATTGCGACAAAAGATTCTTGCTGAAGCTCACCAAAGTAGATTTTCTATGCATCCTGGAGTGACTGATGAGTATTTTGTTGAAAAATAAATTTCTCCCAAAACACACAAATCCAACCGGCAAGTGTACCGGGTCGCATCAAGTAATAAAAACTCACGGGAGTGAGGTCGATCCCACAGGGATTGAAGGATTGAGCAATTTTGGCTTAGTGGTTAATTTAGTCAAGCGAATCAAGGTTTGGTTGAGTGTTTTGTGATTTTGCAGAAATTAAAGTGCATGGAATTAAAGAGAACATGAAATAAATTGCTGAATCTTAAAGAACAAGAAATTAAATAACAGAAACTTAGAATCCAAGAAATATAAATTGTGGAATCTTAAAGGGCAAGAAATGTAAACAACTGGAATTGTAAAGGGAATTGGGGAATGGATTTGCAGAATTTAAACAAGGAAAAGTTGAATTGCATTAAACAGAAGAGGGAAAGGGAATTGGGATTGAAACGGATCTTGAAGCAGTAAAGTAAATGAACATTAAAAGCAAGAAACAGAGAATATAAAATTGAGATCTCAGGGCTCAGAGACTAGAAAACCAAGTCTAGATCTCAATGCCTTCCTAGATCCAACAAGAACACTTGCAAAGAAAATGTAAATTGCAAAGAAAATAGATGAAGAGCAATTAACCGGAATTGAAATTCAATTAACAGTAAAGAAACAGAGAGATCCAAGATTGAGATTGAAACAGAATTTCTTCAATTCTCCAATCCAAGATCCAAGACAAGTGTAAATGAAATTGAAAGCAATGAAACCAAAGAAATTAAAGTTCACTCAATAACAAAAGCTCTCCGAAAACTATTATGAAAATTCCAAAAGGAAAGCTCCCCGAAGAACTTGAATTCTATCCTATTTATACACTTTCTTCCAATGATCTTCAAGCCTTGAGTTGGGCCTTTGCTCTTGGTGGAATTGGGTTGAAAGAGGCCTTGGTTGATTGCTCTTGAAGTTTGGAGAAGAACCAAAGTGAACCAATTGAACCGGGTTTGAGGTTAGCAAAAGTTGGACCAAAAGTTGGAGCTAAAGTTAGGGGTCTAACTTTGGCTCCAACTTTTCATAGCAGCCCACAAAACTTGCTGGTATGAACGTTGGTGCCAACATTAGGGGTCTAACTTTGACCCTAACGTTGGCCTTGCCTTGTGTGCTAGTGGCGCCAACGTTAGCCTCCAAGTTAGGGGTCTAACGTTGGGGCAAACTTTTGCTCCTTTCCTTTGTAATTCATGTGCCAACGTTAGCCTCCAAGTTAGGGGGCTAACGTTGGCGCAAACTTTTGGTGCCCAGGGGAGGAATTCATGTGCCAACGTTAGCTTCAAAGTTAGGGGGCTAACGTTGGCGCAAACTTTTGGTGCCCAGGGGAGAAATTCATGTTCCAACGTTAGCCTCCAAGTTAGGGGGCTAACGTTGGGGCTAACTTTTCAACTAAAAGTTTGTGCAAAAGTTTGATGCTAACTTTAGGTCCAGCTTTTTGCTTCCTGGTTCAATTTCACTTATTCCATTGTCCTCTCTTCACTCCTAGCCATTCCTTCTTGCTTCAACCTTTCTCCAAGCTTTCTTCACCTATCATTAATCAACCAAACTCATCAAAGCTATGCTCAAAATCATGAGATATTCATTCTTTCATAATATGCAACAAATATAGCAGAAAACCTCATGAAATGGTATGAATTCATATATGGTTGGTTCAATCAAGGGAAACATGAAAATCTACTCAATTAGCTTGCTTGTAGCTCAAGAAAGTGCATAATTCTAATGAAAATAAGAGAAAAAGACTAGCTAAAATAGGCTAGGATGACTTGTCATCACAACACCAAACTTAAAGCTTGCTTGTCCCCAAGCAAGAAAAGATTTATTGAGAAGAAAGAATGAATTGGAAGAGGATGTTCATGCTAGCAGAGTATTATTGATAGTTCATGGGGTTTTGTGTGGATATGCAAATACTCACTTCTTATTGACTCCTAGGCCTAGAAAGTCTCCTTCAAGCTTCAAGTGACATACTGCTATGACCTTTCATTATTCCTTTATCCTTGGCTATTACTTTGTTCATAAGCTTTATTTGAGTGTCATGTGTAGCAAGTTCATTTTCTTTTCTTTATACTTGACACATTATTCACCATAGACACTTGGCTCACATTCCTTCTTAAAACATTGATGCCCAGCACCTCTTTGGGTTACTAAATGCCTTGTAGATAGGTTGCTCTTGATAGTGGACTTTCAGCTGATGATCCCGGATTAGTTAACCCAAGTCACCGAGTGTTGATGCACTCCTAAGAGCTTACTAATCCAAGCAGATCCTAGAACAAAGACATCACAGGCATATATTTTAAAGTTCAAGCTATTGGTGTCCAGCTTTGTTTCTTTTTGTTTTCTTTTGTTCTGCCACTTTTTGGCTATCTTTTTTTTTTCTTTCCTTCTTTTTGTTTTTCTTTCTAACCAAGGGATTTAATTGAGATTCATAGACAGTAGGCCACTCTTTACTTAGAATGAGATATCCTAGCTCTTTATTCACTAAAAGTGAGCTATTATACAATCACACACATACCACCACTTACTTTTATTCTACTTCTATCTAATAGAGACCATCTTACTTCATATTCAAGCATTTCTTTTATTGAATTTAAAGATGCAAGGGACAAAACATACTTTTTGTTCAGTGAAAGTAAACACACAAGTACACACATAGACTAGCTTACTTATTTTAAATTGAAACAGAAATGCTGAATAGACTACTACACTAACAGTTACTGCTAAGATGGGCATATTCACACTTCCAATTTAGAGCAATTCAATGCTGATGGAGTTAAGTGACAATACAACCTCTTGGTGGCTCCTTCTTCTTTCTCTCAGCTAATGGTGTGTAGTTCTCCCAAGAGAGTGATTGTATTCCTGCAGTGTTAATGGAAGTTGCTTGTTTCTCAAGCCCTTAGATGACTGGTTAGTGTGCAAGACTTTTTTGTAGGCGTTTGAACTTACTTTGGTGTGTGAACACCAAACTTAGTCCCTTGCCATGTTTCTCATGCATAACCATATGAGAAAGCCTGAGTCTTTGCTAAAGGTAATAAAACTAAAAACTAGAAACAGACAATGATTAAATGATTTATTAGATTGCTTGGAGCTAGTAACCCTTTGTGCAGAAGGTGAGAATGTGCTTTTAAGTGAGATTTTGATGGAACACCAAACTTAGAATCCTTTATTCTCCCTTAAATTGTTTTGGTGTGAAACACCAAACTTAGCTCCTTGCAATACATACCAATCATTTAACCTTTTTATTGAAATAACTATGAAAAGAAAACTACCTCAGGTTGGGTTGCCTCCCAACAAGCGCTCTTTTATTGTCACTAGCTTGACATTGAGGCTTTCTTTTATGGTGGTTGGTGCTTGTAGGGCCTCAATTTGTCTCCTCTGACCGTGATCCTCTTCTTTGTTCTCTGGTGTTCAATTTCAGCATGCTCTAATGATAGTATGCTGCTGACAGTGTAGTAATCCTCGGTTTGTTGATTTGCCCCCAGCTGTTGATATATTAGTTGCACTTTGTCACCTTTGGAAAGCCCCTCTGTTGGAATCTTTCTGTTCTTCCAACCCCTTTTTGCTTTGTTTCTGCGTTTCATCTTTCCTTTTGTTGTTCTTTCTTTTCTGGCCGTAGGTTTTCCTTGGGGACCTCTCTTCTCAGTGGCCAATACTATAATATCCTCTTGGGCTTTTTCATCAGTCCGCACAATCCTTAGCATTGGGATGTTGCTGTGACTTTCCTGGTCATTTTTCATATAGTCTTTCTTCTCCTTGCTAAATTGTGCCTCTGGTAATACCTTCAGAGTGACACTCTGGTCATGCATCCTGAGAGTTAATTCCCCTTCCTCTACGTCTATGATAGCTCTAGCAGTGGCCAAGAATGGCCTTCCCAGTATAACAGAGTCACCATCATCATCGTTTGATTCTAGAACCACAAAATCAGCAGGGTATATAAAACTGTCCACCTTGACCAAAAGATTTTCAATTACACCCCTGGGGTATACCATTGACTTGTCTACCAGCTCTAGAGACATTTGTACTGGTTTGACCTCCTCTATAGGCAGCTTTTTCACCAAGGAGGATGGTATTAAGTTAATACTCGCTCCGAGATTGCACATTGCTTTAGTAATGGTCAATTCCCCAATGGTGCAAGGTAACAGGAAGCTCCCTGGGTCCTCAAGCTTGGGAGGAAGCCCCTTTTGAATCAAGGCCCTGCATTCCTCAGTAATCATTATGGTTTCTTTCTCATCCCAGCTTCTTTTCTTGTTGATAAGATCCTTCAGAAACTTGGAATATAGAGGCATTTGCTCAAGTGCTTCAGCCAAGGGAATATTGATTTCCAGCTTCTTAAAAATCTCAAGGAATTTGTGAAAATGCTGGTCTTTAACCTCTTTGTTGAACCTCTGGGGATATGGCAGTGGAGGTGTGATGCTCTTTCCTATTTGCTGCTGTCCCTGAGCTACTTCCTTTGGGCTATGTGGCTGGTTGTCCTTCTCTTTAAGTTTCTCAGTGCCTTTGTTTGGCATCACAACTTGCTCCTTAGCCTCATCTGCCTTTGTTTGATTTTCATCCTCCATTGGTTCTTTGATGTTCTCTGCTTGCTTCCTTATAGTGTCATTGTTGCTTATCAATGTTCTCCCACTCCTTAATTGTATTGCCTTGCATTCCTCCTTGGGATTTGGAATTGTGTCACTGGACAGTGAGTTTGAAGGTCTCTCAACAGATACTTGCTTGGAGAGTTGCCCCATCTGTCTCTCTAGGCTCTTCAGGGAGGCTTCCTGATTCTTGGTTACCATTTCCTGGTGTTTCAACATTTTGTCTATCATGGCCTCCAAGTGAGTGATTCTTTGGGCTTCAGGTGATACTTGAGGTGGGTTATGAGATGTGGATGGTGGATGGTAGGCATTTTGGTTGGTGGGTTGGTTATTAGATTGGTATTGGTTGATGTTGGGGTAGTTGTTTTGAGGTTTTCTGTAGGGGTTTTGGTTAGTTTGCTGCTGGTTGTGGTTTTGGTTGCTTCTTGGGTTGTATTGGTTTGAGTTCCTCTGCCATGGTTGTTGGTTTTGGGTATGGTTATCTCCCCATCTGAGGTTTGGGTGGTTTTTCCAGGATGGATTGTATGTATCACCATACACTTCATTTGGTCCTTGGTTGTGCATATACTGTACTTGCTCTTGTTGTTGTTCTTCTTGAGTTTCTTCACTCTGTCCCCATGTGGTTGATGGTTGGCTGGTGTTAACTGCTGCAACTTGGAGACTATCAATCCTCTTGGCCATTTGCTCAAATTGTTGTTGAATTTGCTGCTGCATCATCTTGTTTTGAGCCAGTATTGAATCCACTCCTTCTAGCTCCATTACTCCTCTCCTTTGTGATGGTTGGCGGCCTCTTTGATGAGCAAAGAAATATTGGTTGTTGGACACCATATCAATGAGTTCTTGAGCTTCTTCTGCAGTTTTCATGAGTTGCAAGGAACCTCCAGCTGAATGGTCCAAAGCTTCCTGGAATTTCAGTGTTAAGCCTTCATAGAAGTTTTGAAGCTTCTCCCACTCATTAAACATGGCAGGGGGACATTTCCTGATCAGAGCCTTGTACCTCTCCCATGCCTCATAGATAGGTTCGGCCTCCATTTGTGTAAATGTTTGTACCTCGGCCTTTAACCTTATAATCCTCTGAGGTGGATAAAATTTGGCAAGAAACTTAGTTACCAAATCATCCCAGTTGTTAATGCTGTCCCTTGGAAACGATTCCAACCATTGAGTGGCCTTGTCCCTGAGAGAAAATGGGAATAGCATCAGTTTGTAACTGTCAGGGGGCACTCCATTAGTTTTGACAGTGTTGCATATCCTCAAGAAAGTGGATAAATGTTGGTGTGGGTCCTCAAGTGGTCCTCCACCAAAAGAGCAATTGTTCTGAACCAAAGTGATGAGTTGTGGCTTGAGTTCAAAATTGTTGGCATTGACATTTGGAGCCAAGATGCTGCTCCCACAATGTCTAGGATTTGCAAAGGTATAGGAAGCCAAAACTCTCCTCTGGGGTAGGTTGCCATTGTTGTTGTCTTCTCCACCTGGTGGATTGGTTAAATGTTCCTCCATCTCTTGGAATTCTTCGTCTGATTCCTCTTCTCCGACAATATTTTTCCCTCTTTCAGCTCTTCTTAACCTCCTGAGAGTTCTTTCGTCTTGTTCATGAAAATTGGGTATGGTTCTTCTTGTACCTGACATACAAGCAGAGCATGAGAAATGCACAAAACCAGTGACACTTCAATTTACTGCCAAATTGAAGTGTTAGTTAGTTTAAGCAAAAAATCAAACAGTTAGTGGGTTAATTAAAATTAAAGAAAAAGTGCTTGATCTAGATTACCACCTCACTTAATCATTGTCAATCTAATCAATCCCCGGCAACGGCGCCAAAAACTTGATGAGTATTTTGTTGAAAAATAAATTTCTCCCAAAACACACAAATCCAACCGGCAAGTGTACCGGGTCTCATCAAGTAATAAAAACTCACGAGAGTGAGGTCGATCCCACAGGGATTGAAGGATTGAGCAATTTTAGCTTAGTGGTTAATTTAGTCAAGCGAATCAAGGTTTGGTTGAGTGTTTTGTGATTTTTCAGAAATTAAAGTGCATGGAATTAAAGAGAACATGAAATAAATTGCTGAATCTTAAAGAACAAGAAACTAAATAACAGAAACTTAGAATGCAAGAAATATAAATTGTGGAATCTTAAAGGGCAAGAAATATAAACAACTGGAATTGTAAAGGGAATTGGGGAATGGATTTGCAGAATTTAAACAAGGAAAAGTTGAATTGCATTAAACAGAAGAGGGAAAGGGAATTGGGATTGAAACGGATCTTGAAGCAGTAAAGTAAATGAACATTAAAAGCAAGAAACAGAGAATATAAAATTGAGATCTCAGGGCCCAGAGACTAGAAAACCAAGTCTAGATCTCAATGCCTTCCTAGATCCAACAAGAACACTTGCAAAGAAAATGTAAATTGCAAAGAAAATAGATGAAGAGCAATTAACCGGAATTGAAATTCAATTAACAGTAAAGAAACAGAGAGATCCAAGATTGAGATTGAAATAGAATTTCTTCAATTCTCCAATCCAAGATCCAAGACAAGTGTAAATGAAATTGAAAGCAATGAAACCAAAGAAATTAAAGTTCACTCAATAACAAAAGCTCTCCGAAAACTATTATGAAAATTCCAAAAGGAAAGCTCCCCGAAGAACTTGAATTCTATCCTATTTATACACTTTCTTCCAATGATCTTCAAGCCTTTTGTTGGGCCTTTGCTCTTGGTGGAATTGGGTTGAAAGAGGCCTTGGTTGATTGCTCTTGAAGTTTGGAGAAGAACCAAAGTGAACCAATTGAACCGGGTTTGAGGTTAGCAAAAGTTGGACCAAAAGTTGGAGCTAAAGTTAGGGGTCTAACTTTGGCTCCAACTTTTCATAGCAGCCCACAAAACTTGCTGGTATGAACGTTGGTGCCAACGTTAGGGGTCTAACTTTGACCCTAACGTTGGCCTTGCCTTGTGTGCTAGTGGCGCCAACGTTAGCCTCCAAGTTAGGGGTCTAACGTTGGCACAAACTTTTGCTCCTTTCCTTTGTAATTCATGTGCCAACGTTAGCCTCCAAGTTAGGGGGCTAACGTTGGCGCAAACTTTTGGTGCCCAGGGGAGGAATTCATGTGCCAACGTTAGCCTCAAAGTTAGGGGGCTAACGTTGGCGCAAACTTTTGGTGCCCAGGGGAGAAATTCATGTTCCAACGTTATCCTCCAAGTTAGGGGGCTAACGTTGGGGCTAACTTTTCAACCAAAAGTTTGTGCAAAAGTTTGATGCTAACTTTAGGTCCAGCTTTTTGCTTCCTGGTTCAATTTCACTTATTCCATTGTCCTCTCTTCACTCCTAGCCATTCCTTCTTGCTTCAACCTTTCTCCAAGCTTTCTTCACCTATCATTAATCAACCAAACTCATCAAAGCTATGCTCAAAATCATGAGATATTCATTCTTTCATAATATGCAACAAATATAGCAGAAAACCTCATGAAATGGTATGAATTCATATATGGTTGGTTCAATCAAGGGAAACATGAAAATCTACTCAATTAGCTTGCTTGTAGCTCAAGAAAGTGCATAATTCTAATGAAAATAAGAGAAAAAGACTAGCTAAAATAGGCTAGGATGACTTGTCATCAGTGACAAAGATGTATCGAGATTTGAAACAAATGTTCTGGTGGCCGGGCTTAAAGAAAGAAGTAGCTGATTATGTCTCAAAGTGTTTAACCTGCCAGAAGATGAAGGTGGAACATCAGTAGCTAGTGTCTTAGGTCCAAACTTAGTGTAAGAAATTTCTGAGAAGATAAAGGAGATTTGTCGGAAGATCCAGACAGCATAAGGCCGCCAAAAGAGCTATGCCGATAATAGATGTAGACCCTTAGAGTTTAGTGACGGAAACCGTGTCTTTCTAGAAGTAACCTTGATTACTGGAATAGGTAGAGCCCTTAAAACTAAAAAGCTTAACCCACGATACATAGAACCTTTCCAAATACTTAAAAGAGTCGGTCTAGTAGTTTATCAAATAGTCCTTCCTCCTTATTTATCAAACCTTCATGATGTTTTTCAAGTCTCGCAACTTAAGAAATATATTCCCAACAAGAGTCACGTTTTACAACCAGAGACAGTACAATTATGAAATGATTTGACATATCAAGCATCACCGGTTCAGATCGTAGAAAGAAGTGATAAGCAGCTAAAAGGCAAGAATGTTCGCTTAGCCAAAGTAGCATGGGAACCAAGAGGAGAGGAAGAGCACACTTGGGAATTGGAAGATAAGATGAGAGCTGATTATCCGCATCTATTCTCAGGTAACTGAAATTTTGAGGGCAAAATTTTCTTTTAGGAGGGTAGAATGTAACAACCCTGATTTTTGAGTACATGAGATCTTTTCAAAAAGTACGGATTTCTCCGGAAGATCAGTAAAGGGAACACATCTTCTATATCAACAAGTATCTCAATCCTCATCATCATTATATTATCTTTAACTCAGGACCTTAGTCGAGGCAAGCTCGATAATGCAATCGCGAAGAACCTAGTTTTTGAACCGTATCGGTTGGCAGTTTTGATTCTGATTTTCGTAAATAGTCTCTGTTTGACGAACCAGACTCGATTCATGAGAGGAGAGAGATAATAGTATAATATTATCATTATATTAGTATAAGAACATGCTTGAATGATATTATAAGGTTACCTGGTCTGTTTTTGTTAAAAATAGAAAATCGGTTTAACCGAGTTTACGGTTTACTGGTGCAGCTTAGCACCAGCACTCTCTGATGAATTTAGCAATGTTAAGGCCTCATTATACATGTTATATTCTCATAATAAATATGTTACTAGTGTCATTTATGCTAGTAGCTCAGAAAATAATTTTTAGAGATGTTTTTACGAGTGTTCCAGTACACCAAGTTTTAGTAGTTGTACACCAGAGATATTTTAATATTATTTTAATCCACCTCCAAGCCAATCAATCACAGCTCACCTTACACCCCCAAGACCTCCAAGGCTGTCTCATTTCATCATTTTGGCCGAAAATAACAAGAGAGAAAAGAGAGAAACTTTCAAGAACACTTAATCTTCAAAGCTTGATTTCTTCTGAACTAAAACTCAAATCAAAACTCCGTTTTCACCAAAATGATCCTCTCTTCTTCCTCTACATAACCATGTAACTTATCAAGGATGGAAATAAGGTGAGATGGCTGTCTCCCTCCCATTTCAATTCGGTTTTCAAGGAAAACCATGCAAAACATGTGTTTTCTTGATGTTCTTCCTTAGGAATCATGCTTAACTTGACTTGAGGGCCAAGAAATGTGAATTTCCAGCAAGTCTAAGGTGAGATATCTCTTCCTAACATACTGAGTGAGATTTGGTCAGTTGAGAGTTTTTGGATTTAAAGTTGTTCTTGATGTGATTTAGGAGGAAAAAGTGCTTAAGGACCACCTGAAAGTTTAACCAAATTAGGAGCAGCAAAACCAGGTAGGGATTGACGAATTTAATCTTGATTGATTGTGTTTGAGTTGTGTGATTATGATATGGTTTGGTTATGCTTGAAATTGATTGTTTATATGAGTAATCCTTGTTGAAATTTTGGTGAAAATTTGATGAAATTTGATGATATTCAACTTTGAATTTGTGTTCTTCATGGCTGCTGGAAAAATGAACCCTAGACCTTAAATTGGGGTTCAATTTGTGTTAAAATCATGTAGAAAAGATGGGGTTTTAGTGGCTGCAAATTTATTATGAATTATGGTAAAAATCGGTTGCTGAAAAGACTGAAAAACGGGTAAAAACAGAGAAAGAATCTGAAGAATTTACGAAGAACACGAAGAACACTTTGTGTGTGGTGAAGAACAATGAAGAACACCTTTTAGATCTTAGAAAGGGCAAGGAAGTAATTATTTTGGTGTTTGAGGGGTTATTTGGTAATTTCTGAAAGTTAGGGTGGTAAAAGTAGAAATATTAAAAGTTACGGGTGGTAAAAAGTGAATTTTAAAGGTTAAAGGTAAAGTTAAGGTAATTTTCGAAAATTTAATAATAAAATAATAAATAATAATAAAATATTAAATAATAATATTTAATTAAAAATAATAATATTTAATTAAAAATAATATTTTAATAAAAATAATAAAATAATGCGGAAAAGGCAGTTTTCTGTAAAAGCTTTAGAAAGACAACTTTAAGTGCAGAATCTCATAATTACCTTCATAAAACACTTAGGGAGTGGTAAGAACATATTAGTGAGGCAAAGATAAAAGAAAGATAAAAAGTTGAAGAAAAGATAAAAACTAAAGAAAAGTCTGTAAGGTTTAAAGAAAAACAGATAGAAATTAGTGAACGAACTAGGGCAACATAGTTAGTCCTTGAGTTGCGACTAGGGTCAGGTATTATATGAAAAGTTAAACTGTTTCAGTATAGACTTAATGAACCTATACTTGGGACAGGCGAACTATTCATACCGAAATTTACATAAGCTTTAAATACATACGTTAAACAGAGAAATCAGAGCAGAGTAAAGAAAACACAGAGAACAGAGTAACCAGAGAAAAGTAAAGAGATACAAAGAAAAGAGTAATCAAAGCAGAGTAAAAAGACAAAGTGAAAAGAGTAATATGATAAAGAGAAATGGTTTGAGCCAAGATATTGTTAAAGTAAAAGCTGTAAAGTTTGTATAGTATGATTGAACAGAGAAAGAAAGAAGTACTGTATAAGAATGTGAAAGTGATGATGAATAACGAGAATGATAATGAATGATGATAATGAGAAAAGAGTAATATAACAAAAAGAATAGAGGAGAAGAGTATAAGAATAAAGAGTTAAGCCTTGTGGCATGATGTTCTGTTGTATGTTCATCTGCTGCTTTTCCATTGGCCCTAGAGGTCCTGTAGGCCCAAGTTCACCTACAGTGAGTTGTTATTCCTGTAGGCCGAAGTTCACCTGCAGTGAATATCAATTGTGTATCTCAGGGTGTTGCTCCTGTAGGCTGAAGTTCACCTACAGAGAGTTGTGATACCTGTAAGCCGAAGTTCACTTGCAGGGGCACTATTTCTGTAAGCCGAAGTTCACTTACAGAGGTGTTATTTCTGTAGGCCGAAGTTCACCTACAGAAAGTTGTTGTGTTGTGTTTAGACTATCCCTGTAAGCCAAAGTTCACTTACGGGAGTGCTATTTCTGTAGGCCCAAGAGATGTGTTTATTCATTTGTTGCGCTAAGGCAACGCCGGATATACTTGTATGATGATCTACTGCGTGAAGGCAGTCAGATAGATAGTGGTGCGACCACTGAGAACGCTTTCTTACGGTACAGATCCATATTTTATTTCTGTAAGGCAGAGGGGTTATTTCCTGCTACAGAAGTACCGTGACCACCTGTTCCATTTCTGTAGTGGCAGAGGGGTTATTTCCTGTATACAGAAGGTGTGTCGGCATACATCCCTGCAGTGGCAGATATGTTATTTCCTGCGTGCAGTGGACCCTGTGGTGGCAGAGGGGTTATTTCCTGTACACAGGGGTATAGCCAATAGGAAAGCCTTATCCAGACAGAGGTTGCTGGATAACGTCGGGAGCGGGTTAGTAACCGACAGATGAGCTCATTACCTGCACTAGGGCTAGACATGCATCATTCTTGTCTGCGCATCATTCTCTGTTGCATTCCTTTCTGTGTGTGATCTATTTCTTTGTGTTTGTCTGCTTGTATGCTATTTTTATGTTTTATTTTCTTGTATTCTTTTGTTTGTGTTCTGCTTTCTATTGTCTCTACTTTCTCTTTCTGTCTTTATCTTTTGTTTACTGCTTCGCTATATTCTATTATTCTTCTGCTAGTCGACCCCAAATAAATGAACGTAACTAATAACCCCGACCCTACTAAGAACTCCCCAGTTCTTACCCCTTCTTTCTCCCTTCCCCCTTCAGATGGAAGTAAGAGTACCTTACCATAGTTCGCTAATGACCGTTCGCAAGAAGAGGATTCTGCTCTAGATAGTCTTCTGAGTCTAGGGTGAATATCGTTCTCTGATTATATGTATATACTGTGAGACCAGCCAACGTCTGCACCCCGTTCGTATGTGCACTTTAACCTAAATCCTATGTACGAGATTCCTATTGTGAGGCTACTTCATGAGGTACCAGAGACACGTCCTATGGAAAAGTCTGATCGTGTAGAGGAGTAGCAGATGATGTTCTATCTTTTGATGACGTTCCACTTGACTTGAGTTTTGAAGACCTAGAACGTACTTTCCCTCGCTTTAGTAGTTTAGAGGGACTAGGTGAGTATAGAGTATAGGCTAGCCTAGGTGCCAGCTTAGGGACCTCTTGAATAGGTTAGGACCTGGGAAGTTGTATGTATGTATATGTATATAGTTATTATCTAGCTATATTTAAGGGTGTTCTAACTAAAGGTCTATACTCTAACAAAGGCTGGATCACTAAATGTTGCTCGCTACTTGTGATGTATTTATGTGTGGTTGTTTATAACTGTTTTATCTGTTATTACTTGTGAATTGATTATGAGTGATTCCGCCTATTAATCCAAACGTTTTCAAAAAAAAAAAACCTCGCAAATTAACTACGCTTTTAACAACGAATCAGGCTCATATGATAAATAATAGATAATAATTAGGAAGACAAATTGGTAGCGCTCAGTTTCCGGTATGATCTAGACATATTGAAAATTGGGTCGTTACAATGTGAGGGGGAAGTCCATTGACTATAGTCCCTCCAGCATAGAGAGGATGCTAATGGTGAAGAGGACAAGCTCCACCCAGAGCTATGAAGAAAGAATGAAGCAATAAGACCCTGGATTAGATGAAATCCTGAACGAGATTTGCGTGCTGAACGTGCAATAGATCAAGGATAAGGATGAGATACCCAACCAATTGAGAAGAAGGGATCTGAGCCCCCAAGCTAGAGGGTGGCTGGAATTTCTGAGGAGGTCCCTAATCCCCACATCCAACACTTCAGAGGTAACCAAAGAGAGAGCTGTGCTTATATACAGCATTATGAAAGGTGAGAATGTCAATGTAGGGGAGATGATTGTCAACAACATTAACAAAGTGCTGAAAAGCACTAGTGACAACACAAGGTTGGCATTCCCTAGTATCATACAGAGGTTATGTGATGAAGTTGGAGTTGAAAAGATCATTGATGAGATACTGATGAAGCAAGACAAATTCATAACTGCTAAAAAGATGGCCAAGGTGGTGGCTGTTAACCTACTTCAGAGGGTCAGAGAACAAAGAGCTCATGCTCATGAGCCACATGTGCAACAACAACAAGAAGAAGAAGAGGAAGAAGAGCAACCACACTTTCTAGCACTTCAACCACCACCACACTATCAATACCAGCAATTCCCTGAAGGATTCAACTGGGAACAATTGCAAGGAGATGTACACCAAATAAAGGGAGACCTACACCACCTGAGGGAGGATGTTAACCAATTCAAAGAGACTCAGCAACAACAATGGAACCAAGTCAACCAGAACATCCAACAACTCCAAGGGAGTTTTGAGAGTCTCAAGGAGCAGCAAGACCAAATTAACTGGGGAGAGATGCAAGACAGCATAGGAATGATTCTGGAGCACCAACAACATCAAATGGGGAGCCTAGCTGAGTTCAAACATCTTTATGATGCCAGAACTTTAGCAAGAGAGGACTATGACCGTTATGCACAAACAAAGTTAAGCTACTTACGTAATGCAGTAGCCAACATAAACCCCAAGTACCCCACCTATATGCAGAAAACGGAGGAACTTAGTGCACGGCAGGAAGAAATCGCGTACCAGCACAAGGAAAATGTGAAATCTTATATGAGAAGGCTGGGATTTTGGAAGCCTAAGGACAAGACGGCACAAGAAGGATCCTTCAAGAAGGAAAAAGATGAACCCTCCCCTTCCAAGAAGAATGACAAAGGAAAGGGGCCAATGAACTGAAGATCTAAGCTGCTCAAGGTTGTTAAGTCCCATGGTTGACACCCTCTAATTTCTGAATCATGTTTAAGCTTCTGTTTGATTTACTTTCTGTCAAAAATAAATAAATCATGCTAGGGTAGTTTATGTTTTATGCTTAGTTTTATTTCATGTTTGGAGTCCTTTATGAGTCCTTTAAACTACAAGAAAGAAGATGCAATGTATTTCAAGTCTTCCTTTTCAACATGAATAAAGTAAAGCTTGTCTTCATAAGAATTGCTGTGAGCTATGCAAAAACAAGAGTAAGAGAAACCAAGGCCAAGAGAGATCATTCAACAAACTAAGAAACAAGGAACTAAGTGTAGAACCTTGAATGAACTAAAAAGAAAATGAGTCATGGAAAGTAACTAGTCTTAGAAGGAATAACAAGAAAAGGTTAAGGGGTGCTCCTTGAATATCCATAGAACCAAGAAGTAAGCAACAAAGACCCAAGGCTTTGAGCATCAACTACTAGGATGAGATAGAAACATTAAAAAGCTCAAAAAGAGTCAAAGATCCTAGTAGATGCTTGTGGTGAAGATGTGTTAAGAAGAGACCTGGGCAAGTAAATTCTTAAGGGTGATTCAACACCTAGTACCCTAAAACCAACTGGTTTGGGAGTGCTAATTGAAAGCCTAATTAAAGGGTTGTCTTGAGATAGAACACTTAGAGTCGTAGTCAAGAAAAGCACAACCAAAAAGAAAGTGAAACAACTCTTACTACTTCAAGGTGACAATCAATAGAAAGGAGGAACGCTGTGGGCGTGCCTAAACCATCACTTACTGTGGGCGTGCCACTTGAGCCAAGGGGCGTGGCACGCCAGCTCATCACTCCAGGAGGAACCACCACTATGGCGTGCCACTTAGTATCGAAGGCGTGGCACGCCAGCCCCAAGAAGTCACTTGGGCGTGCCACTTGAGGAACCAGGCGTGGAACGCCAGGCTTGAGAAGTCTACAAATGTATGGGCGTGCCACTTGAACAGCATGGCGTGGCACGCTGGTACAAACTTCCAGAGAAAGGAGTTAAAGGCCATATAGGTCTGGGCGTGCCACTTGAGGTCGAAGGCGTGGCATGCCAGCCCCAAGAAGTCACTTGGGCGTGCCACTTGAGGAACCAGGCATGGAACGCCAGGCTTGAGAAGTCTACAAATGTATGGGCGTGCCACTTGAACAGCATGGCGTGGCACGCTGGTACAAACTTTCAGAGAAAGGAGTTAAAGGCCATATAGGTCTGGGCGTGCCACTTGAGGTCGAAGACGTGGCATGCCAGGCTCTTAATCTCACTTTGGCGTGCCACTTGAGCGACCAAGCGTGGCACGCCAATGCACAAAGAGGCCAAAGCAAGGGCTGGGCGTGCCACTTGGTATCGAAGGCGTATCACGCCAGTCCAAGAATCTCACTAGGGTATGCCACTTGAGTGCTAGGCGTGGCACGCCAGCTGCTGGAACCAAGGCAAGATCAAGGGCGTGGCATGCCAGACTCTAGACGTGGCACGCTGGTACAAGTTTTCAGAAAGGATGAAGGAGGCCAAACACATGGGCGTGCTACTTGGTGTCGAGGGCGTGGCACGCCACCCACTATTCCTCACTTAGGCATGCCACTTGAACCCCAGGCATGGCACGCCATTGTAATTCAGAAAGCAAGAGCCATTGGGGTGTGCCACTTGAGTTCATGCCGTGGCACGCCAAACAGAAGGATCACTTGCTTCCAAAGGACGTGGCACACCAGACCTTGGGCATGCCACGCTAGTTCAACTTTCCAGAGAGCTTGATCAAGCGTACAACAAGGGCGTGGCACGCCATACCCTGGGCGTGTCACGCTAGTTCAAGTATCCAGAGGCAAGAAGAAGAGGAAAAAGGCTAGGGCGTGCCACTTAAGCTCGAAGGCATGGCACGCCATGCTACATGGGCATTAAAAGACCCTGGGCGTGCCACTTGAGCTCGAAGGCGTGGCACGCCAAGAGTGTTACTAAAGGAGAGCATGCCACTTGAGGGACTGGGCGTGGCATGCCAAGCCAGAATTGAAGGAGCACGTGACACACCACTAAAGCGCCAGCCACACGCCAGCTGGGAAGTCATGCTTATTGAGTTTCTTTTCCCTCCAAATTGTAATTTTTCTTTTTTCACTTTGGTAATTCTTTTATTTTAAGAGCCAGGAGTAGTATAAAAATCCCTAAGAAGTACTGAAGAAGGGGTTAAGCAGTTAGAGAGACTAGTTTTGGATTCACTTTTGTACTTCATCATCTTCTTTACTTTGGAGTACTTTTCTTTGAGCTATTAGTAGCTAAATTCCCTCTCATTGAGAGAGGGAGCTCTGTTATACTTGATGGATTGATGATAGTGAAATTCTTCTTCGCTTCATCTTCTCTTTGATTTGCTAGAAGGAATTTCGTTTCTAATGCTTATTGTTCACTTATCTTGGAAAAGAGATTGAATGCAAAATGGGTTTCATGGGAACCTTGGGAAAGGAAACATGAAACCATGCTTGAAATCCCTTCTCACACTTGAGTAAGATCTGGGTTTTCGTGTTTGGATATGGTGACATATAATCCTCCCTCTACTTGGACCTATGATGATGTGTGGTATAATCAGGGACCAAGCATATCTCTCTTCATTAAAAATTAGACCAAGGAATTGGCTATTGATGAAGATCTGAGAGATTGAGTCACCAAGGGATTGGGTCACAATCAATCATGATTGCCAAGAGGTCAATGAGTTGCAATGATTGAAGAGGATATAAGCTGAAATTTATCTAAAGAGACAACATCTCCTGATCTCAATGAATTTCCCCATTCTTATCTACCACATTCTTTATAGCTTGCTTTTGCATTCTGCAATTCCCCATTCCCATTTACAATTATGTCATTTATGATTCTGCACTTTACATTCTATCATTTCCATTTCTACACTTTATTGCTTCCCTTTACATTTTAGCCATTTATATTTCTGTCATTTATAATTCTACAAATCACAATCTATCTGTTTCACTTGACTAATTCATCAATTGATTAAAACTGTTCAAATTTGCCAATCTCTGTGGATACAATCCCACTCCACTGTGGGTTATTACTTGACGATAATTTTGGTGCGCTTGCCAAATGAACTGATTCACCATTTTTTTGAATGGAGGTGTGAATTGGATTCATCACAAGGTATGAGAAATAGAAGTCCTATCCTAGTTATCCTTATCAATTGTGATAAGAATTGTCCATTGCCCCCACTTAGCTAACCTCTAACTACGGAAGAAAGTCAAGTAGATGAATCATCTTGATTCCACAAGTCCTAGCCAAATCCCAAAGGAAAGACTAGTGGTGCACGAAATTGTGATCACCACACAGCTAATCATCTGTCGGTTCCCGCTAGCGTTGGAATAGGACCATTGTCCTTTTGCACACTGTCACTTGTGCCCCACATTCGTAGGTTTGAAGCTCGTCACAGTCATCCCTTCCCAGATCCTAATCGGAATACCACAGACAAGGTTTAGACTTTCCGTATTCCAGGAATAGCTGCCAATAATTCTAGCCTATACCACGAAGGTTCTAATCTTAGATTAGAAACCCAAGAGAATATACTCCAGCTGTCGTCCAATGACTACGTTGAACACCAAGTAGAACGCTTTGTGGTTGTCAGGCACGCAATCTTGGCTAAGAGAGTAACGAAGATTGGGTGATTGTCACGGGTTACCCCTTCATTCTGACTTAACTGAATTAAGTACGAGAGTATATCTAAGAGAAGAAGTAGGCGTAAATTGAATAGAAAATAGTAGTAATTGCATTAATCCATGAAGAACAGCAGAGCTCCACACCTTAATCTATGGGCTGTAGAAACTCCACCGTAGAAAATACATAAGTTAAAAAGGTCTAGGCATGGCCATGAGGCCAGCCTCCATGGTCTATGAAAACATAAGATGGTTCAAAAGATAAAAGACATAAAATAAATCTCTAAAAGTAGTTTTTATACTAAACTAGTAACCTAGGGTTACAGAAAATGAGTAACTAAGTGCAGATAATGCAGAAATCCACTTCCAGGGCCCACTTAGTGTATGCTTGGGCTAAGCATTGAAGCTTTTTCGTGCTTAGACTTTTCCTGGAGTTAAACGCCAGCTTTGGTGCCAGTTTGGGAGTTTTACGCCAAGATGTTTTAGGCTAATTTTGAACGCCAGTTTGGGCCATCAAATCTTGGATAAAGTATGGACTATTAAATATTGCTGAAAATCCCAGAATGTCTACTTTCCAACGTAATTAAGAGTGCGCCAATTGGGCTTCTGTAGCTCCAGAAAATCCACTTCGAGTGTAGGGAGGTCAGAATCCAACAGCATCTGCAGTCCTTTTTCAGTCTCTGAATCAGATTTTTGCTCAGGTCCCTCAATTTCAGCCAGAAAATACTTGAAATCACAGAAAAACACACAAACTCATAGTATAATCCAGAAATGTGATTTTTGAATAAAAACTAATAAAAATATAATAAAAATTAACTAAATCATACTAAAAACTACGTAAAAATAATGCCAAAAAGGGTATAAATTATCCGCTCATCACAACACCAAACTTAAATTGTTGCTTGTCCCCAAGCAACTAAAAACAAAGTAGGATAAAAAAAAAGAGAATATACAATGAATTCCAAACTTATCAATGAAGATTAGCTTCAATTAGATGAGCGGGACTTATAGCCTTTTTGCCTCTAAACAGTTTTGGCATCTCACTTTATCCTTTGAAGTTCAAAATAATTGTCATCCATAGGAACTTAGAATTCAGATAGTGTTATTGATTCTCCTATTTCAATATATTGATTCTTGAACACAGCTACTTTATGAGTCTTGGCTGTGATCCTAAGCATTTTGTTTTCCAATATTACTACCAGATACATAAATGCCACAGACACATAACTGGGTGAACCTTTTCAGATTGTGACTCAGCTTTGCTAGAGTCCCCAGTTAGAGGTGTCCAGAGCTCTTAAGCACACTCTTTTTGCTTTGGACCATGACTTTAACCGCTCAGTCTCAAGCTTTTCACTTGACACCTTCACGCCACAAGCACATGGTTAGAGACAGCTTGGTTTAGCCGCTTAGGCCAGGATTTTATTCCTTTGGGCCCTCCTATCCATTAATGCTCAAAGCCTTTGATCCTTTTTATTTTATCCTTGCCCTTTGGTTTAAAGGGCTATTGGCTTTTTCTGCTTGCTTTTTCTTTTTCTTTTTTTTTCTTTTTTTCTTTTATTTTTTTCGCCATTTTTTTCCGTAAGCTTCTTCTTTTTCACTGCTTTTTCTTGCTTCAAGAATCAATTTTATGATTTTTCAGATTATCAAATAACATTTCTCCTTTTTCATCATTCTTTCAAGAGCCAACAATTTTAACATTCATAAACAACAAATTCAAAAATATGCAGTGTTCAAGCATTCATTCAGAAAACAAAAGGTATTGCCACCACATCAAAATAATTAAACTAATTTCGAGATAGAATTCGAAATCATGTACTTCTTGTTATTTTGCAATTAAAAACATTTTTCATTTGAGAAAGGTGAAGGATTCATAGGACATTCATAGTTTTAAGACATAGACACTAGACACTAATGATCATGTAATAAAGACATAGACATAGACAAAAACAAATCATAGTAAACGAAAAATAGAAAAAAAAGAAGGAGGGTGCTGCCCATTTCTGGCATTTAACGCCAGCTTCTTGCCCTTTTCTGGCGTTAAACGCTAGTCTGGTGCCCATTTCTGGCGTTAAACGCCTAGAATGGTGCCAGACTGGGCGTTTAACGCCCATTCTGCTACCTTTACTGGCGTTTAAACCCCAGTAGGCTTTTCCTCCAAGGTGTGCTATTTTTCATTCTGTTTTTCAGTTTGTTTTTGCTTTTTCAATTATTTTTGTGACTTCACATGATCATCAACTTACAAAAAACATAAAATAACAATGGAAAATAGAAATTAACATAGATAAGTAAAATTAGGTTGTCTCCCAACAAGCGCTTCTTTAATGTCAGTAGCTTGACAGTGGGCTCTCATGGAGCCTCACAGATACTCAGAGCATGATGATGGCCTCTTAACACCAAACTTAGAGTTTGGTTGTGGCCTTCCAACACCAAACTTAGAGTTTGAATGTGGGGGTTTTATTTGACTCTGTATTGAGAGAAGCCTTTCATGCTTCTTCCTTTTCCTGTCTGCAAACCATGGTGCTTCCTGAATGGCGAAGAGTTGCTCATCCAGAAATGTTTCAGAGATCTCAGTAGGAGGGTGAGATGCCCCTGCTACTGGTTCTATCCGGGACAGGTGATCAGCTACCTGGTTCTCTGTCCCTTTTCTATCTCTTATTTCTATATCAAATTCTTGCAGAAGCAACACCCATCTTATGAGCCTGGGTTTTGAATCCTGCTTTGTGAGTAGGTATTTAAGAGTAGCATGGTTAGTATACACAATCACTTTTGAACCTACTAAATAGGATCTAAACTTGTCAATGGCATAAACCACTGCAAGTAACTCTTTTTCTGTGGTTGTGTAATTCTTCTGTGCATCATTTAAAACACGGCTAGCATAGTAAATGACGTGCAGAAGCTTGTTATGCCTCTGTCCCAACACTGCACCAATGGCATGATCACTGGCATCACACATTAGTTCGAATTGTAATGTCCAGTCAGGTGAAAAGATGACTGGTGCTGTGACCAGCTTGGCTTTCAGGGTTTCAAACGCTTGCAGACACTCTGTGTCAAACACAAATGGCGTGTCAGCAGCTAGCAGGTTGCTTAGAGGTTTTGCTATTTTTGAAAAATCCTTTATGAACCTCCTATAGAATCATGCATGTCCCAGAAAGCTTCTGATTGCCTTTACATTGGCAGATGGTGATAATTTTTCAATTACTTTCACTTTAGCTTGATCCACCTCTATTCCCTTGTTTGAAATTTTATGCCCAAGGACAATTCCTTCAGTCACCATGAAGTGACATTTTTCCCAGTTTAAAACTAGGTTGGTCTCTTGGCATCTTTTCAGAACAAGTGCTAAATGGTCAAGACAGGAGCTGAATGAGTCTCCAAATACTGAAAAGTCATCCATGAAGACTTCCAGAAATTTTTCCACCATATCAGAGAAAATAGAGAGCATGCATCTCTGAAAGGTCGCAGGTGCATTGCACAGACCAAAAGGCATCCTTCTGTAGGCAAATACTCCAGAAGGACATGTGAATGCTGTTTTCTCTTGGTCCTGAGGATCCACTGCAATTTGGTTGTAACCTGAATAGCAATCCAAAAAGCAGTAATATTCATGACCTGCTAATCTCTCTAGCATTTGGTCTATGAATGGTAAAGGAAAGTGATCCTTTCGGGTGGCTGTATTGAGCCTTCTGTAGTCAATACACATACACCACCCTGTAACTGTTCTTGTAGGAACCAGTTCATTCTTTTCATTATGAACCACTGTCATGCCTACCTTCTTGGGGACAACGTGGACAGGGCTCACCCAAGGGCTATCAGAAATAGGATAAATAATCCCAGCCTCTAGTAACTTAGTGACCTCTTTCTGCACCACTTCCTTCATGGCTGGATTTAGCCACCTCTGTGGTTGAACCACTGGCTTAGCATCATCCTCCAATAGGATCTTGTGCATGTATCTTGCTGGGCTAATGCCCTTAAGGTCACTTATGGACCACCCAAGAGCTGTCTTGTGTGTCCTTAGCACTTGAATTAGTGCTTTCTCATCCTGTGGATTTAAAGCAGAGCTTATGATCACTGGAAAAGTGTCACCCTCTCCCAGAAATGCATATTTCAAGGATGGTGGTAGTGGTTTGAGCTCGGGTTTAGGAGGTTTCTCCTCTTCCTGAGGGATTTTCAGAGGTTCTTTTCTTTCCTCTGATTCCTCTAGATCAGGCTGAACATCTTTAAAGATGTCCTCTAGCTCTTATTCAAGACTTTCAGTCATATTGACCTCTTCCACCAGGGAGTCAATAATATCAACGCTCATGCAGTCATTTGACGTGTCTGGATGCTACATAGCTTTGACAACATTTAACTTGAACTCATCCTCATTGACTCTTAGGGTTACTTCCCCTTTTTGGACATCAATGAGAGTTCGTCCAGTTGCTAGGAAAGGTCTTCCTAGAATCAGAGTTGCACTCTTGTGCTCTTCCATTTCCAGCACTACAAAGTCAGTGGGAAAGGCAAATAGCCCAACCTTGACAATCATGTCCTCAATTATACCTGATGGGTATTTAATGGAGCCTTCAGCAAGTTGAAGATATATCTTGGTTAGTTTGACCTCTTCAGTCAAGCCAAGCTTTCTAATGGTGGATGCAGGTATTAGATTGATACATGCTCCAAGGTCATATAGAGCTGTCTTAGTACAAGCACCCTCTATTGTGCATGGTATCATAAAGCTTCCTGGATCTTGAAGCTTCTCTGGTAAGCTTTTCAGAATGACTGCACTGCATTCTTCAGTGAGAAACACTTTTTCAGTTTCTCTCCAATCCTTCTTATGACTTAAGATCTCTTTCATGAACTTAGCATAAGAGGGTATTTGCTCAAGTGCCTCTGCAAATGGGATCTTTATCTCAAGAGTCCTGAGATAGTCTGAAAAGCGGGAAAATTGTTTATCCTGCTCCGCTTGGCGGAGTTTCTGAGGGTAAGGCATCTTGGCTTTATATTCTTCAACCTTAGTTGCTGCAGGTTTAGTCCCTACAGAGGTGGTTGGAGAAACCTTCTTAGAGGGGTTACTATCAGCACTTGCAGGTGTCTGATCCCTCATTGGCGTTTGAACGCCAGGATTAGGCATCCACTGGGCGTTTAATGCCAGTCTTTCACCCTTTTCTAGCGTTTGAACGCCATAATTATTCCTCTCTGGGCTCTTGCTGTCCTTAGAGGGTTTTTGGGCAGTGGTTTGGTCGTCCTCTGCCAGTTGTTCCTTTCTTGGCTTTCTGCTACTTTGAGCTGATTTATTCAATGTCTTCCCGCTCCTTAATTAGACAGCTTGGCATTCTTCTGTTATCTGTTTAGATAGCTACTGTCTTGTCTGATTTAATTGTACTTCCATATTCTTGTTAGCATTTTTAGTGTCTTGGAGCATCTCTTTGAATTTTGCTAATCGTTTTGTCATAAGGAGTAATTGCTGATTAAGTTCAACAATCTGTTCTTGAGGATTAGGATCAGTAGTTACTGCCATTGCCTCTTCTTTTATGGAGGACTCATTATTTGAGTACAGATGTTGATTTCTAGCAACTGTATCTATGAGTTCTTGAGCCTCTTCAATTGTTTTTCTCATGTGTATAGATCCACCAGCTGAGTGGTCTAGAGACATTTGAGCTCTTTCTGTAAGCCCATAGTGAAAGATGTCTAACTGTACCCATTCTGAAAATATTTCAGAGGGGCATTTCCTTAGCATCCCTCTATACCTCTCCCAGGCATTATAAAGGGATTCATGATCCTCTTGTTTAAAGCCTTGGATGTCCAGCCTTAGCTGTGTCATCCTTTTTGGAGGGTAAAATTGATTCAGAAATTTGTCTATTAATTGTCTCCATGTTTTTATGCTTGCTGTGGATTGGTTATTTAACCACCTCTTAGCTTGATCTTTTACAGCAAATGGAAATAATAATAATCTGTAGATATCCTGATCCACTTCTTTATCACGTATTGTGTCAGCAATTTGTAAGAACTGTGCCAGAAACTCAATAGGTTCTTCCTGTGGAAGACCGGAATACTGGAAATTTTGCTGCACCATGATAATGAGTTGAGGATTTAGCCCAAAACTGCTTGCTTTGATGGGAGGTATACAGATGCTACTCCCATATGCAGCTGTAATGGGGTTAGCATATGACCCCAGAGTCCTTCTGGATTGTTCACTTCCACTTAGGTCCATGATGGAGAAAAGGGAATTGATATAAAATTTTTTTTTATTTTATTTAATTAAAAGTAACCGAAAAAATAAAACAAAATAAATGAAAAATAAAATAAAAGTTTAAAAAATTTATGAAAAAGTAAAAAGATAAATAAATAATTCGAATGCTAAAATGGCTAATTAATTAAAAAGATTTGAAAAATTTTGGATATGGTTTTCGAAAATTAGAGGAAAATGAAATAAAAGCAAATTGAAAACTAAATTAATTAATTAATTAGAAAGATTTTGGAATTAGCAATCAAAAAGATATGATTGAAAATTATTTTGAAAAAGATATAATTGTAATTTATAAAAAAAAGATATGATTGAAAATTATTTTGAAAAAGATATGATTGAGAAGATATGATTGCAATTTATAAAAAAAAAGATATGATTGAAAAGATATGATTGAAGAAATTAAAAAGATTTGATTTTTGAAAAAAATTTGAAAAGATCAATTTTTGAAATTAGAATATTGACTTGACTAAAAAAAAGATATGATTTTGAAAATCTTTGACTACCTTAATGTTAAATTTTGAAAATTATGAGTAAAATAAGGAAATGATATTTTTTTATTTTTGAATTTTAATGAGGAAAGAGAAAAACAACAAAATGACCCTAAACTTAGAAATTTTAGATCAAAACAAAAGGAACAAACAATAAGACTTTGAATGTCAAGATGAACACCAAGAACACTTTGAAGATCAAGATGAACACCAAGAACAAATTTTTTAATTTTTTTTTTTTAGTAAATAAAAGCACAAAACACACCAAACTTAAAATTTTTAGAAAATCAAACACAACTTTTCAAAAATTTAAAGGAAAACACAAAGAAGACACCAAACTTAGAATTTTTAAAGATCAAGAAAGAACTAAGGACATGCAATTTCGAAAAATTAAAAGAAAATAAAATCATGCAATTGACACCAAACTTAAAATATAAAACTAAACTTAAATAAAAGACTCTTAAACCAAAAAAAAAATAAAATATTCCTAATCTAAGCAACAAGAATAACCGTCAGTTGTCCAAACTCGAACAATCCCCGGCAACGGCGCCCAAAACATGGTGCACGAAATTACAATCACACTTTTGTAACTCCGCGCAACTAACCAGCAAGTGCACTGGGTCGTCCAAGTAATACCTTACGTGAGTAAGGGTCGATCCCACGGAGATTGTCGGCTTGAAGCAAGCTATGGTTATCTTGTAACTCTTAGTCAGGATATCAATAATTCTCAGATTTAATTGTAAAAAGTAAAAGAACATGAAATAAATACTTGTTATGCAGTAATGAAGAACAGGTTGAGGCTTTGGAGATGCTTTGTCTTCTGAATCTCTGCTTTCCTACTATCTTCTTCTTCATGCACGCAAGGCTCCTTCCATGGCAAGCTTTAAGTTGGGCATCACCGTTGTCAATGGCTACTTCCCGTCCTCTCAGTGAAAATGTTCCAAATGCGCTGTCACCGCACAGCTAATCATCTATCGATTCTCGATCATGTCGGAATAGGATCCATTGATCCTTTTGCATCTGTCACTACGCCCAACACTCGCGAGTTTGAAGCTCGTCACAGTCATCCCTTCCCAGATCCTACTCAGAATACCACAGACAAGGTTTAGACATTCTAGATCTCAAGAATGGCCGCCAATAATTCTAGCTTATACCACGAAGACTCTGATCTGAATCATGAGGCTAAGAGATATGCATTCAATCTATGGTAGAACGGAGGTGGTTGTCAGGCACGCGTTCATAGGTGAGAATGATGATGAGTGTCACTGATCATCACATTCATCAGGTTGAAGTGCGAATGAATATCTTAGAATAGAAGCAAGCGTGATAGAATGGAAAACAGTAGTAATTGCATTAATTCATGAAGAACAGCAGAGCTCCTCACCCCCAACAATGGGGTTTAGAGACTCATGCCGTAGAGAATACAATATGAAACGTGTAAAGTGTCATGAGGTACAAGATGAATAACTAAAAGTAGTTTTTATAGTAAACTGGTGACTTAGGGTTACAGAAAATGAGTAAGCTATGGTGTTTAGTGTAAAAATCCACTTCTGGGGCCCATTTGGTGTATGCTTGGGCTGAGCATTGAAGCTTTCATGTGTAGAGACTTTTCTTGGAGTTAAACGCCAACTTTTGTGCCAGTTTGGGCGTTTAACTCCAGCTTTTGTGCCAGTTCTGGAGTTAAACACTAGAATTCTTGAGCTGACTTGGAACGCCTGTTTGGGCCATCAAATATCAGGCAAAGTATGGACTATTATATATTGCTGAAAAGCCCAGGATGTCTACTTTCCAACTCAATTAAGAGCGCGCCAATTGGGCTTCTGTAGCTCCAGAAACTCCACTTCGAGTGCAGGGAGGTCAGAATCCAACAGCATCTGCAGTCCTTTTTCAGCCTCTGAATCAGATTTTTGCTCAGGTCCCTCAATTTCAGCCAGAAAATACCTGAAATCACAGAAAAATACACAAACTCATAGTAAAGTCCAGAAAAGTGATTTTTATTTAAAAACTAATAAAAACATAATAAAAACTAACAATAAATATACTAAAAACAATGCCAAAAAGTGTATAAATTATCCGCTCATCAATGAGGAGCTCCCCATAAGTCCAACTTAAGAATAATAAACAAAAGTGCTAGGTGGGAGACACCCCACCATGGTAATATCTTTTAATTTTTCACTTTTGTACATATTGGTAATTAGTTTAATTTCATGTTTTGTTAAGTTTGTTTGGTAGTCTAGTAGGTTAAATAAGGTTTTATGATGTTTTGGTAGTTGTTTGGAGGTTTGGAATGATTGGTTTGGTGCAAGAACAAAGAAAAATTTTGAAAAACAAAGCACCACCCACGCGCACGCGCACTCCACGCGTACGCGTGGGTCAAGCAATTTCGGCCATCCACGTGGACACGCCATGTACGCCTACGCGTGGATTGAATTCCCCCCTCCATACATTCACCCGAGAGTTGTGTCTGAAGTGTGCCAACTTTGTGCCCCAAGGCACGCGCACGCTGAAGAGAGAACTTTTGCGTGGTCTAGAATTCAGAATAAATTCCCGTTGCAAGTATAGCTTCTAAACCAACAAAAGTCCTTTCTTACAAACGTTTTGGTTGTCACAAGCAACAAACCCCTTAAAAATTGATAACCGTAGTATTTAAACCTCGGGTCATCTTCTCAAGGAACTGCAGGGAGGTGTTCTTATTATTGGTTATGAGTCTTGTAAATTAGGGGTTTTGAAAGTAAGGAAGAAGTATGACAAGTAAAATAAATAAATAACTATAAAATAAAACTCTTGGCAAGGTATAAAAATCAGAAGTCCTATCCTAGTTATCCTTATCAACAGTGATGAGAATTGGGTTTTAATCCCACTTAGTTAAGTCAAGTGGACTAATTAGCTTGATCCTCAAGTCCTAGTCAATCCCTGTGGGAAGACTAGCTTTAGAGCGATCTAGATCAATTAGTAATCTGCCAATTTCAACCACTGCTTTATTTGAGAACTCAAGCGTCACCAATTACTTAACCAGATCTAAAAGGAAGAAATTATCTAAATTAAATTAAAAGCAATCTTAAATAGAATAAAACAATCATAAATCTGAAATACTTCAAATTGCATTTAAACATAAATTTAAGTCCTAACATGGAAATATTCATAAATCAAATGGGCAACATAAGTAATTGACAGATAAAAGTATTAGAGTATCTAAAAGTAGAAAAGAAATATAAATTGAAGAACATTGGACCTGAAATTGAGAAATAACCATAAACTGAGAGGAATCCTAATTCTAAAAATCTAAATCCTAAATCCTAAGAGAGAGGAGAGAACCTCTCTCTCTAAAAACTACATCTAAAACTAAAAATTATGAATTATGAGCTGGTGATTATGAATGAATGGATTCTCCCACTTTATATCCTCTAATCTGTGTTTTCTGGGCCGCAAACTGGGTCGAAAACAGCTCAGAAATCGCTGGAGTAGAAATCTGCCACGCTGACTTTCGCCACTGCAATGCATCCGCGTGGGGCACGCGTTCGCATCACTTAGCGTCAGGGAAACTATGGCATATTATATATCAAATCGAAGCCCCAAACGTTAACTTTCCAACGTAACTAAAACCGCGTCATTTGGATCTCTGTAGCTAAAGTTATAGCCGTTTGAGTGCGAAGAGGTCAGGCTGGACAGCTTAGCAATTTCTCCAACTTCTTGTATTCCTTCCACTTTTGCATGCTTTCTTTCCATCCTCTGAGCCATTCCTGCTCTGTAATCTCTGAAATCACTTAACACACATATCAAGGCATCTAATGGTAATAAGAGAGGATTAAACATAGGGAACTTAAGGCCAAAGAGGCATGTTTTCAATCAAAGCACATAATTAGGAAGGCAAATGTAAAACCATGCAAATAGTATGAATAAGTGGGTAAAGAGTTGATAAAAATCATTCAATTGAGCACAAGATAAACCATAAAATAGTGGTTTATCAACCTCCCCACACTTTAACATTAGCATGTCCTCATGCTAAGCTCGAGAGAAGCTATAAATGAATGAAGAGGAATGGTAAAATGTATGAAATGCAACCTATCTATATGAATGCAACTATATGCTAAGATGTTTCTACCTACATGGTTAAAAGTAAATAAGTTCTCCAAGACAAATATGAATCAAATTCCACTAATTCAAAGTATATAATAAAAGACAAGTAAACTTGTAAGAAGATAGCTCATGAAAGCAGGGAACATAGAATCAAGCATTGAACCCTTACTGGTAGTGTATATCACTCTAATCTCTCATGTGTCTAAGGTTAATCACTCTATTCTTCTCTAATCATGCTTTCTAAACCTTGTTCTTCATCTAACCAATCAACAAATATTTAGCATACTAATGCAAACATCATGAGGTCTTTTCAGGGTTGTAATGGGGCTGAGGTAAAGGTAAGGGTACATGTATGGCCAAGTGAGCTATAATATGAATCTTTGACTAACCTAAGCTCTCACCTAATATACATATACTCTATATACTGTTAAATTCATGCCTAACTACCCATAATTCCCACTTTTGTATTATTCCCATACTCATGTACAAAAATTTTGATATTTCTTTACTTTTATCACATGTGCATTGATCTTTTTATTAACTTAGCATTGGGGTAATTTTGTCTCCTTATTTATTTACTTATTTATTGAATATTTTTGGATTTTTCTCTTCTTTCTTTTTTTTTGTAGAGAAATAAACATAACTTATCAATGCACATGGATTTTCCATTATTTTTCTATTTTGGTTTTTCATGAGTAGGTTCCCAAATTTCCAATATTCAAATAAATTAAAAACATGATACATTCCCTTATTAACCCATGTTCCCACAATTTCCCCACACTTAGTTGATGCACAGTCTCTATCTTAAGCTAACCAAAGATTCAATTGGGGTTTTTAATTTGTTTTTCTGCTTAAGGCTAGTGATGTGGTAAAATATAGAATAAATGGGATTAAAGAGGCTCAAGGTGGCAAACAAAGGTGATTGAAAGGGTAGGCTTATTTGGGATAAGTGAGTAAAAATCAAATAATGGCCTCAATCATATGCAAGCATGTAAATACACTAAATATTGGACATATAGAATGGAACAAAGCAAAGATTGCAATCATAGTGAAGAAAACACACAAGAATAAAAATTTATGGTTAAATAATGTAACCATATAAATAAGCTCAAAATCTCACTGGTTGTGAGTTCTTTTTAACTCAAATACCATGTTCCAATTACAACTTCAAACAAATTTAACATAAAAGTTTTGATTTAAATTAGTAAAATTTTTCAAAAATAGGATCTTAAAAAGAAACTTATTATCTTAACCAAGCAGTGGCTAAATGCATAAAATCAAACAATCATGCAATGAAACATGCAAATGAAATAATGAACAAACAAAGAAAATAAAACAATGGTGTTGAAAAGAAGAAAATAGCTAACCCATGGAGATCGGTATCGACCTCCCCACACTTAAAGACTGCACCGTCCTCGGTGCATGCTAAGATGTACAAGTGGATGGATGGCTCTAATTGATGCTTTTCTCTGAAGATTTTGCAGATGGACTTGTCTGTCTCCCCATGTAACATCTTCTGCTTCCCTTCCGGGTGGCCATCCTGAAAGAAAAAGGGAAGAAAGGTAGCCCAGTAATAAAGATAAGAAAATGAAGTATGGTTGGGTTAATACCAAATGATAAGGGTCTCATTTACATGGAAGCTTCAACATGTACATGAGAAAATAATAGAAGCACATGGCATACTAGTGGTGCAAGATTTGAAACATAGGGGAGGAGTGTGGGTAATGGAAGTATTAATACAAGCTCATGTCAATGCAAATGGAGTGTAAGTGTCATAAAATATTGGCATTGGCAGATAATTAACATCATCCTGCAGTGTAAAACAAGTTACTAAGCACCGAAGTAAATTCAAGAAAAGATGCAACAGTTGAATAAGAAAAATTTTTAACACCAAAGGAAAAATAATGAATTTCGAAAAGAAAACAAAAATATGCACAAAATTAAGATGCAATGAATGAAATATGCAAATAAATTAAGTAAAATAAAATGAAAGATAAGAAGAATGAGAAGGGAAAGAACGGAAGAAGAAGTAAGTAAGAAAGGAGGAAGGAAAAATTAGGATTGGGGAAGAAAAAGATAAGATATTTTGGCAAATTAGGATAACTTGTGCGGCGCAAGTGACGCGGACGCGTGGGGTACGCGTTCGCGCGACTTGCACTCATATGAATCGACGCGGTCGCGTCGGTCACGCGGACGCGTGACTCGTTCGGTGCTACTGGCGCGAGGGCAGCCTCGCGCTTGCACAACTCTCTGTTCAAAACTCATTATTGCCAAATTCCAGGGTGATGCGTTCGCGTGGTGGATGCGATCGCGTGGGTGGCCAAAATTCGAATGACGCGGACGCGTGAGCCATGCGTCCACGTGGTAAGGCTTGTGCGTTCAGCACTAGTCCAGCACAACTCCAGCACAACTTTCGGTCATGCACCCTGTCTTACGTCGATTTTCAGGTCACGAGACCGCGTGGGTGACGCGGACGCGTGGGAGGCTATTTTTCCAAATGACGCATCCGCGTGGGTCACACAGACACGTGGGCATGTTTGTGCCTAAAGCGCACCTCCAGCCACGCTTTCGCGTGACTTTCTGTTTACTTTCTTTTCTTCATACCGCACTGGTGACGCGGACGCGTCAGAGACACTGCCGCGTCACGTGCGTGCTTTCCTTTTTTTAAAATGCATTATGCAGAATGCAAAATGATATGGATGTTATGAGTAATTCCAGGTTCAATGAAAATAATATAAAATAAAAACAAACAACACGAAATAAAATTGAAAAAGAAACGATCATACCATGGTGGATTGTCTCCCACCTAGCACTTTTAGTTAAAGTCCTTAAGTTGGATATTTGGTGAGTTCCTTGTCATGGTGGCTTGTGCTTGTATTGATCCTTGAATCTCCACCAATGTTTATAATTCCAGTAGCCTCCGGGATCCCAAACTAGGCGCATAAAGCCTTCAAGCAAGTTAAAGCAAGTGACAGGGCCCCAAGAGTGTTGATTGCCAGAATGAATTCCGGGGTCCCAAAACTTGCTTTTGCACCCGTCTTCTTGTTGATCATTAGTGTTCCAACCGGGTAGTAAGCAATCTGAATTCTCACTAAAGTGGCCAAACAACTTCCTAGACCCATTCAGTTGAGCTTTACATCAACCTTTGCGTTTAAACTTAAAGCTTCCAACCATTATGAACCTTGCAGGACAATTCTTACCACTGACCATCTTCCTCTTAATCTTAATACCATAAAGAGCTCTAAGTTGACCATCCGTCTCTAGTAGCCCATATTCAGGTGGAATTAGAAAGCTAAGGGATATGAATTTTACCCACTTGAATGTTGTGTTGGACGGTAATGGCCTTGGGAGAGGTGTTTCTAATGAACTTGCAAGCTCCACTCCCTTGTGCTCTTCTCTGACAACTTCTACCTCCTTGTAAGCTTCTTCAATTTCAACCTCTTCCTCTTGGTAGCTTTCCAAGGGCGTGGGAGGTTGTGCTTCTTCTTCTTGAATCTCCATCTCTTGATCAACCTCTTCCAAGTCCTTAACTATGACATGCCTTGGAGGTTGTACACCCTCCTCAATATCAACTGCAACCGTCTTGAAAGAAGGCTCTATGTCTTGACTTTCCCATGGAGGTTCAGCATCTCCCAAGTCTTTAACCACTTCTTCTTCTTTAATAATTCTGGCTTCCTCCACTTGTTCCAGTATAAATTCATGCTCCTTACTGTCCACCGGAGTTTCTAATGTCTCCTTCATGCTACGTTCTTCATTAGATTGTCCACATGAAGCCATGGGGTTTCTTGAGTGTCCGAATGTCGGGAAGCTAATTGATGTAACGCTTGCTCCAATTGATGAAGGGTTGCATGAAATTGATCCACTATTTCCTGGAGACGATCTGTTGATTCTTGTTCTACTTGGGTATCATAGGTAGGACCATAAGGCTCTTGGATTGATGGATATGGATATGGTGCATATGGAGGTGGTGGTTCTTGGGAGTAATTGGGTTAGAATTGGGGTGGTTCTATATATGGTTCATATGGTTCATAAGGTGGTTGGTATGGTGGATGAGGGTTAGGATCATATGAGGGTGTTTGGTGGTAAGGGGCTTGTGAGTATGGTGGTCCAAAATGATGTTGAGGAGGTGGGTCATAGGTATATGATGGGAGTCCATCGTATCTATCGTCTTGGTATGCACCTCGGAATGGCTCTTGACTATAGAAGTTAGGTGGGTGTTGGTTGTCACGGAAGGGTCCACCATAACTGTTGTTTTGACATGCATTGTGGAATGGTCGTGGTCTATGGTATCTTTGAGGGTGTTGTTGCCTAAAGGGTTGATCAGATCCTTGTGGCTCCTTCCATCTCTGATTGTTTTGACCTTGATGCATGTTCCTGTCATAATTTCCATTCCTTGCAACAGCATTGGAACCAAACTCAATGCAAGAGGGGTGAGAACACATAATAGTAAATAAAAATTAAAAACAAAAATAAAAACAAATTTTAAATTAAAAGGTTATTGAAATTTAAATTATGAATTTGAAAATTAAATTTTGAAATTTGAAAATTAAATTTTGAAATTTGAAATTTGAATTTTTGAATTTTAAATTTTTGAAATTTGAATTTTGAAATTTGAAATTTGAAATTTAAATATTGAATTTTTAAATTTGATTTTTGAAATAAGATAAGATTTTGAAAAAGATATGATTTTTTTTTAAAAAAGATTTGAATTTTAAAAGATTTAAATTTTGAAATTTTAAATTTTGAAAATTGAGTTTTGAAATTTGTGTTTTAAATTTTGAATTTTTGAATTTAATGTGGAAAGAGAAAAACAATAAAATGACACCAAACTTAAAATTTTTATATCAGAACGAAGAAAACAACTAAGAACAACTTGAAGGTCAAGATGAACACGAAGAACAACTTGAAGATCAAGATGAACACCAAAAACAAATTTTTGAAAAATTTTAATAACTAAATAAAAACCAATAACCTCTTAATTTACGAAAAAGCAAAAATAAAAACAAAAATAAAAATAAATAAACAAGTAAAAAACAAATATTTACAATAACCAATAATAAGGCACACGTTTGCAATTCCCCGACAACGGCGCCATTTTGAAGAGAGAAATTTTGCGTGGTCTAGAATTCAGAATAAATTCCCGTTGCAAGTATAGCTTCTAAACCAACAAAAGTCCTTTCTTACAAACGTTTTGGTTGTCACAAGAAACAAACCCCTTAAAAATTGATAACCGAAGTATTTAAACCTCGGGTCGTCTTCTCAAGGAACTGCAGGGAGGTGTTCTTATTATTGGTTATGAGTCTTGTAAATTGGGGGTTTTGAAAGTAAGGAAGAAGTATGACAAGTAAAATAAATAAATAACTATAAAATAAAACTATTGGCAAGGTATAAAAATCAGAAGTCCTATCCTAGTTATCCTTATCAACGGTGATGAGAATTGGGTTTTAATCCCACTTAGTTAAGTCAAGTGGACTAATTAGCTTGATCCTCAAGTCCTAGTCAATCCCTGTAGGAAGACTAGCTTTAGAGCGATCTAGATCAATTAGTAATCTGCCAATTTCAACCACTGCTTTATTTGAGAACTCAAGCGTCACCAATTACTTAACCAAAGCCAAAAGGAAGAAATTATCTAAATTAAATTAAAAGCAATCTTAAATAGAATAAAACAATCATAAATCTGAAAAACTTCAAATTGCATTTAAACATAAATTTAAGTCCTAACATGGAAAGATTCATAAATCAAATGGGCAACATAAGTAATTAATAGATAAAAGTATTAGAGTATCTAAAAGTAAAAGAGAAATATAAATTGAAGAACATTGAACCTGAAATTGAGAAATAACCATAAACTGAGAGGAATCCTAATTCTAAAAATCTAAATCCTAAATCCTAAGAGAGAGGAGAGAACCTCTCTCTCTAAAAACTACATCTAAAACTAAAAATTATGAATTATGAGCTGGTGATTATGAATGAATGGATTTTCCCACTTTATATGCTCCAATCTGTGTTTTCTGGGCCACAAACTGGGTCAAAAACAGCTCAGAAATCGCTGGAGAAGAAATCTGTCACGCTAATTTTTGCCACTGCGACGCATCCGCGTGGTGTACGCGTTTGCGTCACCTAGCATCAAAGCAACTATGGCATATTATATATCAAATTGAAGTCCGGATGTTAGCTTTCCAATACAACTAGAACCGCATCATTTGGATCTCTATAGCTAAAGTTATAGCCGTTTGAGTGCGAAGAGGTCAGGCTGGACAGCTTAGCAATTTCTCCAACTTCTTGTATTCCTTCCACTTTTGCATGCTTCCTTTCCATCCTCTGAGCCATTCCTGTCCTATAATCTCTGAAATCACTTAACACACATATCAAGGCATCTAATGGTAATAAGAGAGGATTAAACATAGAGAACTTAAGGCCAAAGAAGTATGTTTTCAATCAAAGTACATAATTAGGAAGGCAAATGTAAAACCATGCAAATAGTATGAATAAGTGGGTAAAGAGTTGATAAAAACCACTCAATTGAGCACAAGATAAACCATAAAATAGTGGTTTATCACACGCGTACCTTGCGCATTCGCGTCGACTCTCTGCTGTGCCATGCACACGTACGCGCACTGTACGCGTACGCGTCGCTTCCATTTTCATCAATCCACGCTTACGCGCACATGACGTGCACGCGTGGATTGCCCTGTTTCACGCACCTTCTTTTCTTCTCCTCTTTCTATTTCTTTCCCTCTTCTCTTCTCTTTCCACCCTTCAATCATCATCCAACACTACCAAGCATCATGTAAAACCATTTTTTTTAGTTAGTTTAACTTTTGTTTTCCATTATAAGTGTTGGATTACTAATCTTGTTTACCATTTACTGCTGCTTATTACTAATGGGATGTTAGTTTAACATCATTGTCGTTATTGTCATTGTTGGATTCCTTTGTTGAGGTTGCAATTTATTACTTGGTTTGAAATTTTTCATGTTTAACACTTTTGAATACCAAGTACTTGTTACATTGCCTTCATGCATCTTACCTCTTTGAATTTCATGTTTTGGCCACCATGCATTCATCATCCATTGTTAGGCAATTGTATATTATCAATGCATTTTTTTAGGATGCTTGTTCTAAGTGACCATCACCTATTTCATGCATTGAGATTGTGGAATTGTAAAATTGGATCAAGGCTTACCTAGTGACATATTTTTGAGCTTTGTAAAGCTTTGTGGGTCATGCTTGCTATGTGATTGATTTCCACTTCTATCTTCTTTGTCCTAAGTTCCATAGCATCCATGTATTCCACCTCTATGTCACTTAGGTGTTGCAACAACTTCAATATGTGTCATTGTTTGATGTGTGAGCTCTCTATACCATTTTGTTCATCAAATTTACTTACACATCAATCAATGTCCAAGCATTATCCAAATTCACAATTGCTTGATTAATTGCTTGAATGCTTTCATGCCTCTTCACTACTTGTGTGGTTGATTTAACCTACAAGTCTTTTAAAGTATCTCAAGCACACTAGAATGAGTGAAATGCATGTTTTCTTTTGTATAATTGTGACATGATTTTTTTAAATACTAGGGTGTGAGTTCTAAACCGCATGCAAGTTAGGATCCACACACTTATTTTTCATTAATGTCACACTAATTCACTCACTCATTTCTAGTGATTTACCTCATTCCAACAATCCACGCTTTCTTGCTTGTGCATTTACTTGTCTTATTATCTCCTATTTTCTATGTTCAGGATGAGTCATCATAAGCAAAAATGGATGCGGGAGAAGAACACGCAGCATCGGTTGACCTACCAACTGAAGGTAGCAACTAGGAAAGTCGCCAAACCCCCTTTTTCATCTTTGGATGCACCGAGGACGGTGCAAACTTTTAAGTGTGGGGAGGTCGTCCGACCACTTGGCATTTTTGGGTGACAAGTTTCTAATCCCAACACTTTTGCATTTCATTTTTAGGTCTTTTAGGATTTTTGGTTGCATTGCATATGTATATATTAAGCTTAGTCAAAATCATGATATTTTCCAAGGATTTTATCTATAGGGCACTCCAATTGATTGAAAAAAAAATTATTGTGGAACATGCTTGAATTATATACTTTGTGGAACATGATTTTTGAACTAAGAACACAAGCATGTGAGAATTGAGTCTAATTGTGTGGTTACATCATATATAACCACTTACTTTCATTCTTGTGTGCATTATTCTCTTCCTATGATTGTAATCTTTGATTTGTTTGATTCTTTATGTCTATTATTTTGTGTATACATGCATTTATATGATTGAGGCCATTGTTCAAATAGCTTACTTACCCAAATAAGCCTACCTTTTATCTTCCATTGATAACCAATTTGAGCCTATGCTTAACCCATTTGTTCTTAATTGTAGCACATTACAAGCCTAAGTGAAAAACAATAAATGTCTATTGTTTGGATCTTTGATTAGCTTAGGTTAGTGAGGGTGTTCATCATTAGATTTCAGAAAAGTTGGGTACATTGGGTAGAGATAAAAGTGTGTTTTTGTATTTGTGTTGAGAATCTTGGAAATTGGTTACATACTCATGTATTAATCATGTGCCAACCATATGCATTGATGTTCTTGTATATATATTTTAGTTTAAAAAGAAAAAAAAATTAATGAAAAAAAAATAATAATAATAATAAAAATGAAAATAAATAATAGAAATAGAAAGACAAAGACAAAGACAAAGAATTGCAATAAAAAGGGGACAAAATGCCCCAAAGCAAGGTTCAATAAAAGTCAATGCATATGGGTGGTGATCAAAAAGAGAATGCATGAGTGTGTGAAAAGTGAAGAATGGGTAGTTAGGTTTGTTTAGAATGGTATAGGTAGTCATAAGTTAGGTGGGAAGTTTAAGTTGATCAAAGATTCAAATTTCAAACTCACTTGACCATAAGCATCCTACCTTGACCCTAACCCCATTACAACCTATAGAAAAGTCCTCATGATATTTGTATGCATGCATGAAATAATTGATGATTGTTAGATGAAAAACAAATCTTGGAAAACATGATTAGGGGAGAATTGAGTGAATCAACCCCATACACTTGAGTAACTAGAGCGGATACACATCTGGTGAGGGTTCGATTGCTCAATTACATGTTTCCATCTATGATCATCTTTTCTTGCAAGTTTGTAAAATCTTTTTAATAATTCAATTCAATTGTAGGTTTGATTTGACTGTTATGGCTTTAGCCCTTGTACTTAAATATGTTTTCTTGGAAGTTGACTTGTTTTGACTAAGTGGAAGCATTCATATAGATAGATTCCATATAGATAGATTGCATTTAGTCAGTTAGCATTGAATAAATGTTGATACCCCTTTGCTTCTTTCTTGATTTTAGCATAAGGACATGCTTAGTTTAAGTGTGAGGAGATTTCATAAACCCTAATTTTGTGGTTTATCTTGTGATTAATTTGGGGGATTTTATCACCTTTTCTCACATTTATTCAATGAATTAGCATGGTTTTGCAATTCTTCCTTTATTTGTTCTTAAATGTGAAAACATGCTTTTTAGGCCCTAAAATTAGTGATTTTAATTCACTTTAATTCCATTCGATGCCTTGATATATTTTTTGAGTGATTTCAGGTCTATAAGGCAAGTATTGGATGGAAGAAGTGAGGAGAAAAGCATGCAAAGTGGGAGAACTCATGAAGAAATGAAGGAACCGTAAAGTTGTCAAGCCTGACCTCTTTGCACTCAATCGACCATAACTTGAGCTACAGATGTCCAAATGAGGCAGTTTCAGTTGTGTTAGAAAGCTAACATCCGGGGCTTCGAAATGATATAAAATTTGCCATATGTTGCTTCGCATTAAAGGGCGCTCACGTGCCATGTACGCGTGCATGCCGATGCTGCTCGTGGCCCACTAAAGTGAAATCGCCCCCAGCAATTTTTGAAGCACTTTGGGCCCAACCCAACTCATTTCTAATGCTATTTCATGAAGAATTCAAGCTTGGGCAAAGGGGGAAGCAATTGTTTGGTAGTATAGCATCATGTAGGTTAGTTTCTAGAGAGAGAAGCTCCCTCCTCTCTCTAGAATTAGGGTTCTTAGGATTAATTGCATCATAGATCCATATTTAATTCCTTGCTTTCATCTTGTTTCTTCTATATTTTCATGCTCTAATGATGTAATCTTCTTATTCTCTCTCGTTAATTTTCCTTTTCATGCCTCTTTGTTTAGGATTGATGAACACTTGTTGGATTTGGATTTTCTATTAATGTAATTGATGTTTGATGTCTTTTATTGTGAATTTGAGTTGTTGATCTTGTCTCCTTACAATTTGTAGTTGATAGATTTTACTATTTCTTGTCATTTATTATGATTTCTTTTTATGCATTCCAAGTGTTTGACAAAATGCTTGGTTGGATATTAGAGTAGATTTTGAGCATTCTTGGCTTGGAAAGAGTAATTAGGTAATCCTGAGTCATGAAAACCCAACTCTTGTTGGTGATCTAGAGTTGTTAGCTAGTATTGTTTTCATTAACTCTAATCTCTTGCTAATTCACTTAGTGATATGATTAGGACTTTTGGATTGAGATTAGCTAGTCTTGTTAGACTTTCTCTCATGGAAGATAACCTATATTTTCTTCCAATATTGGAGATGACATAATAAGATAAATTTTTGTTTATATTTGTAACATGATTAATTAGTCTTGTTTGACATTCTCCCTATGTGGAGATGACATGATACCTTCTTCCGGTTGTTGGAGTTGACTAAATAAGATAAATTAATCATCGTATGACTAGGATAGAAAGCCTATGATCTCAATTCTTGCCATGAATGTCTCTTTTTATTACTTGCTTTCTTTAGTTACTTGCTTGATTTACTCTTCTTGTCATTTAAATTCTTGTCTATTTACTTTCTTGCCCCTTTATCAATCATACCCCCATACATCCTTCATAGCCAATAAGCATACACTTCATTGCAATGCCTCATGAGATGACCCGGAGTCTAAATACTCCGGTTAATTCTTATTTGGGGTTTGTACATGTGACAACCAAAATTTAATTTGATGCGAGAGTTGTTTATTGGTTTGGAGCTATACTCGCAACGTAAATATTTTGGGAAATTCCTTACCCACAACAATTTTTGTGTCAGAACGCTAACCTTGCCAAAGTAGAGGGGCTTGTCCACCACTTTGTAGAGTTCTAGGGATATGATCTCATGAACTTATACTTCCTCTCCATTCATGATACTATGGATCATGATAGCCCGGTCTATTGTAACTTCAGACCGGTTGCTAGTAGGAATGATTGATCGTTGGATGAACTCGAACCATCCCCTAGCCACGAATTTGAGGTCAAGCCTTCTTAGATAAACCGGCTTGCCTCTTGTGTCTCTCTTCCAATGAGCTCCTTCCACACAAATGTCCCTAAGGACTTGGTCTAACTTTTGATTAAAGTTGACCCTTCTAGTAAAAGGGTGAGGGTCTCCTTGCATCATTGGCAAGTTGAATGCTAACCTCACATTTTCCAGACTGAAATCCAAGTAATTCCCCCAAACCATTGTGAGCCAATTCTTTGGGTTCGGATTCACACTTTGGTTATGGTTCTTAGTGATCCATGCATTGGCATAGAATTCTTGAACCATTAAGATCCCGACTTGTTGAATGGGGTTAGTGAAAATTTCCCAACCTCTTCTTCGAACTTCATGTCGGATCTCCGGATATTCATTCTTTTTGAGCTTGAAGGGGACCTCGGGGATCACCTTTTTCTTGGCCACAACTTCATAGAAGTGGTCTTGATGGACCTTTGAGATGAATCTCTCCATCTCCCATGACTCAGAGGTGGAAGCAATTGTCTTCCCTTTCCTCTTTCTAGAGGTTTCTCCGGCCTTAGGTGCCATTGATGGTTATGAAAAAACAAAAAGCTTTAGATTTTCCCACACCAAACTTAGAATGGTTGCTCGTCCTCGAGCAAAAGAAGAAAGAAAGGAATAGAAGAAGAAGAAATGGAGGAGATGGAGGTGAGGAGAGGGTTCGGCCAAGGGGGTGTATTGTGTATGATGTGTGAAATTGAAGGTGGTAAGGAGGGGTATTTATAGGGTAAGGGAGGGAGGGTACTCGGCTATGTGTGGGTGGGTTTGGAAGGGAAATAGTTTGAATTTGAATGGTGAGGTAGTTGGGGTTTAATGATGGATGGATGTGAGTGGTGAAAGGAATATGGGAAAGAGGGTAGGATTTGATAGGTGAAGGGTATTTGGGGAAGAGTTATTGATGGGATTGGTCAAGGGTATTTGGGGAAGAGTGTTATGAAAAGGTGTGAAGAGTAGAGAAGAAGAGGTGGGGTAGGTGGGGATCCTGTGGGGTTCACAGATCCTGAGGTATCAAGGAATTCGAGTCCCTGCACCATTCTGGCGTTCAAACGCCCATTCTGTGCCAAATCTGGCATTTAACGCCAGCTTTGCTACCTTTCCTGGCATTAAATGCCACTCTGCTACCCATTTCTAGCGTTAAACGCCAGCTAGATGCCTATTTCTGGCGTTAAATGCCAGCCAGATGCCCATTCTGGCGTATAACGCCAGCCAGTGCCAGGCAGCCCTTTCTGGCGTTAAACGCCCAGAATGCTGCCAGGCTGGGCGTTAAATGCCCATTCTGTTATCCTTACTGGCGTTTAAACGCCAGTAAGCTTGTCCTCCAGGGTGTGCTATTTTTAATGCTGTTTTTCATTCTTTTTTTTATTTTGCAGTTATTTTTGTGACTTCACATGATCATCATCCTAAAGAAAACATAAAATAACAATGGGAAACAAATAAATATAATTAGATAATATTGGGTTGCCTCCCAACAAGCGCTTTTTTAATGTCAATAGCTTGACAATGAGCTCTTAGAGAGCTTCATAGCGATTCAGAGCTTGATGATGGCCTCCGAACACCAAACTTAGAAGTTGAGTGTGGGGGCTCTGTTTGACTCTGTATTGAGAGAAGCTTTTCATGCTTCCTCTCCATGGTTACAGAAGAAGATCCTTGAGCCTTAAACACAAGATAGTCCTCATTCAATTGAAAGACTAGCTCTCCTCTGTGAACATCAATCACAACTCTTGCTGTGGCTAGGAAGGGTCTTCCAAGGATGATGGATTCATCCTCTTCCTTCCCAGTGTTTAGAATTATGAAATCAGTAGGGATGTACAGGCCTTCAACCTTTACTAAGACATCCTCTACAAGTCCATAAGCCTGTTTCCTTGAATTGTCTGCCATCTCTAGTGAGATTCTTGCAGCTTACACCTCAAAGATCCATAGTTTCTCCATTACAGAGAGGGGCATGAGGTTTATACTTGACCCAAGGTCACACAGAGCTTTCTTAAAGGTCATGGTGCCTATGGTACAAGGTATTAAGAACTTTCCAGGATCCTGTTTCTTCTGAGGTAATTTCAGTTGAACCAGATCATTTAGTTCATTGATGAGCAATAGGGGTTCATCCTCCCAAATCTCATTACCAAATAGCTTGGCATTCAGCTTCATGATTACTCCCAGATATTGAGCAACTTGCTCTTTAATAATATCTTCATCCTCTTCAGAGGAAGAATACTCATCAGAGCTCATGAATGGCAATAGTAAGTTCAATGGAATCTCTATGGTCTCTATATGAGCCTCAGATTCCTTTGGTTCCTCATTAGGGAATTCCTTGGAGGCTAGTGGACGTTCATTGAGGTCTTCCTCACTAGAAATCACTTCCTTTTCTTCCTCACTAGGTTCGGCTATGTTGGTTATATTTACGGCCTTGCACTCTCTTTTTGTATTCTCTTCTGTATTGCTTGGGAGAGTACTAGGAGGGAGTTCAGTAACTTTCTTACTCAGCTGACCCACTTGTGCCTCCAAATTTCTAATGGAGGACCTTGCTTCAGTCATGAAGCTGAGAGTGGTCTTAGATAGATCAGAGACTACAGTTGCTAAGTCAGAGTGGCTCTGCTTAGAATTCTCTGTCTGTTACTGAGAAGATGATGGAAAAGGTTTGTTATTGCCAAACCGTGCTCTCCCACCATTATTATTATTGAAGCCTTGATTAGGCTTCTGTTGATCCTTCCATGAGAGATTAGGATGATTCCTCCATGAAGGATTGTAAGTGTTTCCATAGGAATCTCCCATGTAATTCACTTCTTCTATTCCAGGATTCTCAGGATCATAAGCTTCTTCTTCAGAGGAAGCTTCCTTAGTATTACCTGATGTAGTTTGCATTCCAGACAGACTCTAAAAAATCATATTGACTTGCTGAGTCAATATTTTGTTCTGAGCCAATATGGCATTCAGAGTATCAATATCCAGAACTCATTTCTTCTGAGTTGTCCCATTATTCACAGGATTCCTTTTAGAAGTGTACATGAACTGGTTATTTGCAACCATTTCAACGAGTTCCTGGGCTTCTGCAAGCATCTTCTTCAGATGAAGAGATCCTCCAGCGGAGTGGTCCAATGACATCTTGGACAATTCAGACAGACCATGATAGAATATACATATGATGCTCCATTCAGAAAAAATGTCAGAAGGACACCTTCTGATCAATCGCTTGTATCTTTCCCAAGCTTCATAAAGGGATTCACCTTCCTTCTGTCTGAAGGTTTAGACTTCCACTCTAAGCTTACTCAACTTTTGAGGTGGAAAGAATTTGGCCAAGAAAGCATTGACCAACTTTTCCCAAGAGTTCAGGCTGTCTTTAGGTTGTGAGTCCAACCATGTCCTAGCTCTGTCTCTTACAGCAAAGGGAAAAAGCATAAGTCTATAGACCTCAGGATTAACCCCATTGGTCTTAACAGTATCACAAATTTACAAGAATTCAGCTAAAAACTGATGAGGATCTTTCAATGGAAGTCCATGAAACTTGCAATTCTGCTGCATTAGAGAAATTAATTGAGGCTTAAGCTCAAAGTTGTTTGCTCCAATTGCAGGAATTGAGATGCTCCTTCCACAGAAGTCAGAAGAGGGTGCAATAAAGTCACCAAGCATCTTCCTTGCATCTCCTCCATTGTTATTGGGTTCGGCCATCTCTTCTTCTTTTTCGAAGAATTCTGTCAGCTCCTCTCCAGAGTGTTGTGCCTTAGCTTCTCTTAGCTTCCTCTTTAGAGTCCTTTTAGGTTCCGGATCAGCTTCAACAAGAATGTTCTTATCCTTGCTCCTACTCATATGAAAAAGAAGAGAACAGACAAGAATAGGAATCCTCTATGCCACAGTATAGAGATTCCTTTATGTGAGTAGAAGAATAGAAGAGTAGAATGAATAAGAGAGAAGATGAAGAATTCGAACACAGAGAGGGAGAGAGGGTTCGAATTATAAGAAAAAGAGAAGTGTTAGTAAATAAATAAATAAATAGAAAGAGATGAGAGAGAGAGAATTCGAATTTTAAATTAAAATAAAAGGGAAATATTTTTGTTTTTATTTTAATTATTGGTTAGTATTCGAAATTTAAGAGAAGAAATAAAATAAAATTTAAAAATTAATTAAAAAGATTTTTGAAAAAGTGTTAGTGATTTTCAAAAATTGGAGAGAGAAAAGTAGTTAGGTGGTTTTGAAAAAGAAATGATTGAAATAGAAAACTTTTTAAAATAAAAAAGTCAAGCAGTTAATTGAAAAAGATTTGAAAATCAATTTTGAAAAGATAAGAAGTTAGAAAAGATTTTGAAATTGATTTTAAAAAAGATATGATTGAAATTTATTTTGAAAAATAATTTGAAAAGGAAATTAAAAAGATTTGATTTTTGAAATTAAAGTTGATTACTTGACTAACAAGAAACTAAAAGATATGATTCTAGAATTTAAAGATTGGACCTTTCTTAATAGGCAAGTAACAACCTGAAACTATTTAAATCTAAATATTAAATGTTCGTAGTAATTTCGAAAATATGAAACAAAATTAAGAAAAAGATTTTGAAAATCAGTTTGAAAATTTTCGAAAAACATGAAGGAAAATTGAAAAATATTTGATTTTTGAAAAAGATTTGAAAAGATAAAATTTTTAAATTGAAATTTTGACTTGACTAAAAAGAAACAACTAAATTTTAAAAATTTTTTACCAAATCGATTCAAAATTTCGAAATTTATGGGAAGAATAAGGGAAAGATATTTTTTATTTTTGAATTTTTAGTGAGGAGAGAGAAAAACAAAAAAAAATGATGCAAAACACAAGAAATTAAGATCAAAACAACAATGCATGCAATAACACTTTGAATGTCAAGATGAACACTAAGAACACTTTGAAGATCATGATGATCATCAAGAACATAATTGATGAGCGGATAATTTATACGCTTTTTGGCAATGTTTTTAGTATGTTTTTAGTAGAATCTAGTTACTTTTAGGGATGTTTTCATTAGTTTTTATGTTAAATTCACATTTCTGGACTTTACTATGAGTTTTTGTGTTTTTCTGTGATTTCAGGTATTTTCTGGCCGAAATTGAGGGACTTGAGCAAAAATCAGATTCAGAGGTTGAAGAAGGACTACTGATGCTGTTGGATTCTGACCTCCCTGCACTCAAAGTGAATTTTCTAGAGCTACAAAACTCAAAATGGCGCGCTTCCAATTGCGTTGGAAAGTATACATCCAGGGCTTTCCAGCAATATATAATAGTCCATACTTTGGCCGAGTTTAGATGACGTAAAAGGGCGTTGAACGCCAGTTCTACGCTGCTGTCTGGAGTTAAACGCCAGAAACACGTCACAAGCCAGAGTTGAACGCCAGAAATACGTTACAAACTGGCGTTCAACTCCAAGAATGACCTCTGCACGTGTAACATTCAAGCTCAGCCCAAGCACACACCAAGTGGGCCCCGGAAGTGGATTTATGCATCAACTACTTACTTCTGTAAACCCTAGTAGCAAGTTTATTATAAATAGGACTTTTTACTATTGTATTAGACATCTTCGGATCATCTTTGATCAGTTTTATGCTATCTTAGACTTTCATGGGGGCTGGCCATTCGGCCATGCCTGGACCATTATCACTTATGTATTTTCATACGGTAGAGTTTCTGCACTCCATAGATTAAGGTGTGGAGCTCTGCTGTTCCTCAAAGATTAATGCAAAGTACTACTATTTTTCTATTCAATTCAACTTATTCCGCTTCCAAGATATTCATTCGCACTTCAACCTGAATGTGATGAACGTGACAATCATCATCATTCCCCCATGAACGCGTGCCTGACAACCACTTCCGTTCCACCTTAGATTGAATGAGTATCTCTTGGATCTCTTAATCAGAATCTTCGTGGTATAAGCTAGATTGATGGCGGCATTCATGAGAGTCCGGAAAGTCTAAACTTTGTCTGTGGTATTCCGAGTAGGACTCTGGGATTGAATGACTGTGACGAACTTCAAACTCGCGAGTGTTGGGCGTAGTGACAGAAGCAAAAGGAAGGTGAATCTTATTCCAGTATGATCGAGAACCTCAGATGATTAGCCGTGCTGTGACAGAGCATTTGGACCATTTTCACAAGAGGATGGGATGCATCCATTGACAAGGGTGATGCCTCCAGACGATTAGCCATGCAGTGACAGCGCATCGGACCATTTTCCAGAGAGGATAAAAATTAGCCATTGACAACGGTGATGTCCTTACATAAAGCCAGCCATGGAAAGGAGTAGGATTGATTGGATGAAGACAGCAGGAAAGCAGAGGTTCAGAGGAATGAAAGCATCTCTATGCGCTTATCTGAAATTCTCACCAATGATTTACATAAGTATTTCTATCCTTATTTTATTATATATTTTCAAAAACTCCATAACCATTTTATATCCGCCTGACTGAGATCTACAAGGTGACCATAGCTTGCTTCATACCAACAATCTCCGTAGGATCGACCCTTACTCACGTAAGGTTTATTACTTGGACGACCCAGTGCACTTGCTGGTTAGTTGTATCGAAGTTGTGAATGAAAAACAATTTATTAAGACGTGCGTACAGAGTTTTTGGCGCCGTTGCCTGAGATCACAATTTCGTGCACCAAGTTTTTGGCGCCGTTGCCGGGGATTGTTCGAGTTTGGACAAATGACGGTTTATCTTGTTGCTCAGATTAGGTAATTTTCTTTTTGTTTTATTTTCAAAAAGCTTTCAAAAAATTTTTTTTTTCAAAAATATTTCAAAAATTTTCTCCTTTGTTTTCGAAAAAAAAAATAATAAAAATTATTTTCAAAAATATTTAATATATGTTTCTTCAGAATTTTTAAGAATGAATTCTAGTGTTTCATGATGATTTGTTGAATCCTGGCTGGCTGTAAGCCATGTCTAATCTTTTGGACTGGGGTTTCAACTTATCATCACAAGAGCTTGTTGATTCTCACACACTTAGTTGCTCTATACATGGAAAGTATAAATATCTTCTAAAGCTTGGCTGGCTATTAAGCCATGTCTAACCCTCAGATTGGAGCTTTAGACTAAGATTGCAAGATTCCTGGAATTCATATTAAAAATTTTGGAATCCTTATTTTTCTTTTTCAAATAATTTTCAACAAATCCAAAAAAATCATAAAATCATAAAAATCAAAAATATTTTGTGTTTCTTGTTTGAGTCTTGAGTCAATTTTAAGTTTGGTGTCAATTGCATGTTTTAAAGTTTGCATAAAATTTTCGAAAAATTCATGCATTCATAGTGTTCTTCATGATCTTCAAGTTGTTCTTGGTAAGTCTTCTTGTTTGATCTTGATGTTTTCTTGTTTTGTGTCTTTTCTTGTTTTTCATATGCATTTTTGCATTCATAGTGTCTAAACATGAAAGATTTCTAAGTTTGGTGTCTTGCATGTTTTCTTTGCATATAAAAATTTTCAAAAATAAGTTCTTGATGTTCATCATGATCTTCATAGTGTTCTTGGTGTTCATCTTGACATTCATAGCATTCTTACATGCATTCATTGTTTTGATCCAAAATTTTCATGCATTGCATCATTTTCATGTTTTTCTCTCTCATCATTAAAAATTCAAAAATCAAAAAAATATCTTCTCCTTTTTCTCTCTTAAAATTTCAAAAATTAGATTTGACTTTTTCAAAAATTTTTAAAATCTAGTTGTTATTATGAGTCAAATCAAATTTTCAATTTAAAAATATTATCTTTTTCAAAAATCAAATCTTTTTCATTTTTCTTAGTTATTTTCGAAAATTTTAAAAATATTTTTCAAAAATCTTTTTCTTATCTTTATCACATAATTTTCGAAAATAACATCATCAATTAATGTTTTGGTTCAAAAATTTCAAGTTTGTTACTTGCTTGTTAAGAAACTAACTAACTAACTTTTTGTTTGTTTCTTATCTTTTTCAAAACTACCTAACTAACTCTCTCTCTCTAATTTTCGAAAATATCTTCCCTCTTTTTCAAAATTTCTTTTTAATTAACTAATTATTTTAATTTTTTATTTTAATTTTCGAAAAATTACTAACCTTTTTCAAAAACTATTTTCGAAAATCACTAACTCTTTTTCAAAAATAATTTTCAAAAATTCTCCTTCTCTCTCATCTCCTTCTATTTAGTTATTCATCTACTAATACTTCATCTCACCCAAATTTGAACCCCCTCTTCCATCTGTGTTCAAATTTTTTCTTCTTCTTTTCTTCTACTCACACAGGGACCTCTATACTGTGGTAAAAAGGACCCCTATTATTATTATTTTTCTGTCCCTCTTTTTCATATGAGCAGAAGCAAAGACAAGAACATTCTTGTTGAAGCAGATCCAGAACCTGAAAGGACTCTGAAGAGAAAACTAAGAGAAGCTAAATTACAACAATCCAGCAAGCACCTTTCAGAAATTTTCGAACAGGAAGAGGAGATGGCAGCCAAAAATAATAATAATACAAGGAGGATGCTTGGTGACTTTACTGCACCTAATTCCAATTTACATGGAAGAAGCATCTCCATCCCTACCATTGGAGCAAACAATTTTGAGCTGAAACCTCAATTAGTTTCTCTGATGCAGCAAAACTGCAAGTTTCATGGACTTCCATCTGAAGATCCTTTTCAGTTCTTAACTGAATTCTTGCAGATCTGTGATACTGTTAAGACTAATAGAGTAGATCCCGAAGTCTACAGGCTCATGCTTTTCCCTTTTGCTGTAAGAGACAGAGCTAGAATATGGTTGGACTCTCAACCTAAGGATAGCCTGAACTCTTGGGATAAGCTGGTCAAGGCTTTCTTAGCCAAGTTCTTTCCTCCTCAAAAGCTGAGTAAGCTTAGAGTGGTTGTTCAAACCTTCAGACAGAAAGAAGGTGAATCCCTCTATGAAGCTTGGGAGAGATACAAAGAACTGACCAAAAAGTGTCCTTTTGACATGCTTTCAGACTGGACCATCCTGGATATATTCTATGATGGTCTTTCTGAATTAGCTAAAATGTCGTTGGATAATTCTGCAGGTGGATCCATTCACCTAAAGAAAACGCCTGCAGAAGCTCAAGAACTCATTGAGATGGTTGCTAATAACTAGTTCATGTACACTTCTGAGAGGAATCCTGTGAGTAATGGGACGCCTCAGAAGAAGGGAGTTCTTGAAATTGATACTCTGAATGCCATATTGGCTCAGAACAAAATATTGACTCAGCAAGTCAATATGATTTCTCAGAATCTGAATGGAATGCAAGCTGCATCCAACAGTACTCAAGAGGCGCCTTCTGAAGAAGAGGCCTATGATCCTGAGAACCCTGCAATAGCAGAGGTAAATTACTTAGGTGAACCTTATAGAAACACCTATAACTCATCATGGAGAAATCATCCAAATTTCTCATGGAAGGATCAACAAAAGCCTCAATAAGGCTTTAATAATGGTGGAAGAAACAGGTTTAGCAATAGCAAGCCTTTTCCATCATCCACTCAGCAACAGACAGAGAACTCTGAAAAAAATACCTCTAATTTAGCAAACTTAGTCTCTGATCTATCTAAGGCCACTATGAGTTTTATGAATGAAACAAGATCCTCCATTAGAAATTTGGAGGCACAAGTGGGCCAGCTGAGTAAAAGGATCACTGAAATCCCTCCTAGTACTCTCCCAAGCAATACAGAAGAAAATCCAAAAGGAGAGTGCAAGGCCATTGATATAACCATCATGGCCGAATCCAAAGAGGAAGTGGAGGACGTGAATCCCAGTGAGGAAGACCTCCTGGGACGTCCAGTGATCAATAAGGAGTTTCCCTTTGAGGAACTAAAGAAATCTGAGGCTCATCTAGAGACCATAGAGATTCCATTGAACCTCCTTATGCCATTCATGAGCTCTGATGAGTATTCCTCTTCTGAAGAGAATGAGGATGTTACTAAAGAGCAAGTTGCCAAGTACCTTGGTGCAATCATGAAGCTGAATGCCAATTTATTTGGTAATGAGACTTGGGGAGATGAACCTCCCCTATTCACCAATGAACTGAGTGATCTGGATCAACTGACATTGCCTCAGAAGAAACAGGATCCTGGAAAGTTCCTAATACCTTGTACCATAGGCACCATGATCTTTGAAAAGGCTCTGTGTGACCTTGGTTCAGGGATAAACCTCATGCCCCTCTCTGTAATAGAGAAACTGGGAATCTTTGGGGTGCAAGCTACTAAAATCTCATTAGAGATGGCAGACAATTCAAGAAAACAGGCTTATGGACAAGTAAAGGACGTGTTAGTAAAGGTTGGAGGCCTTCACATCCCTGCTGATTTCATAGTCCTAGATACTGGGAAGGATGAGGATGAATCCATCATCCTTGGAAGACCCTTCCTAGCCACAGCAAGAGCTGTGCTTGATGTTGACAGAGGTGAACTAGTCCTTCAATTGAATGAGGACTCCCTTGTGTTTAAAACTCGAGGTCATCCTTCTGTAAACATGGAGAGGAAGCATAAAAAGCTTCTCTCAAAACAGAGTCAACCAGAGTCCCCACAGTCAAACTCTAAGTTTGGTGTTGGGAAGTCTCAACAATGCTCTGAACATTTGTGAGGCTCCATGAGAGCCCACTGTCAAGCTATTGACATTAAAGAAGCGCTTGTTGGGAGGCAACCCAATTTTTATTTATCTAATTTTATTGTTCTTTCATGTTTTATTAGGTTCATGATCATGTGGAGTCACAAAATAAATATAAAAATTGAAAACGGAATCAAAAACAGCAGAAGAAAAATCACACCCTGGAGGAGGATCTCACTGGCGTTTAAACGCCAGTAAAAAGCATCTGGCTGGCGTTCAACGCCAGAACAGAGCATGGTTCTGGCGCTGAACGCCCAAAATGGGCAGCATCTGGGCGTTTGAACGCCAGAATTGCACCCTGGAGAAGAGCTGGCGCTGAACGCCCAGAACAAGCATGGTTCTGGCGTTCAACGCCAGAAATGAGCAACAAATGGGCGTTCAACACCCAGAACAAGCACCAATCTGGCGCTGAACACCCAGAGTTGTGTGCAAGGGCATTTTGCATGCCCAATTTGGTGCAAGGTTGTAAATCCTTGAACAACTCAGGATCTGTGGACCCCACAGGATCCCCACCTACCACCACTCACTCTCTTCCCTCTTCTCAATGTTCATCCTCTATTCCCAATAAACACTCTTCCCCAAAACTCTTCACCAATCACCTCAATCTCTCTTCACTATCACCACTTCACCACTCACATCCATCCACTCTTCCCCATAAACCTACCTCATAAACTCCACCTACCTTCAAAATTCAAAATCAATTTCCCACCCAACACCCACCCTTATGGCCGAACCTTACCCCCCCTCCCTTCCCTATATACAGCCCTCCATTCTTCCTCATTTTCACACAACACAACCCTCTCTTCCCCTTCTTGGCCGAAACACATCTCTCTCTCCCTCTCCTCCATTTCTTCTTCTTCTTCATCTATTCTTTTTTCTCTTGCTCGAGGACGAGCAATATTCTAAGTTTGGTGTGGTAAAAGCATAAGCTTTTTGTTTTTCCATTACCATTGATGGCACCCAAGACCAAAGAATCCTGTAGAAAAGGGAAAGAGAAGACAAAAGCTCCCACCTCCGAGTCATGGGAGATGGAAAGATTCATCTCCAAAGCTCATCAAGACCACTTCTATGATGTTGTGGCAAAGAAGAAGGTGATCCCCGAGGTCCCTTTCAAGCTCAAGAGAAATGAGTATCCGGAGATCCGACATGAAATCCAAAGAAGAGGTTGGGAAGTTCTAACAAAACCCATCCAACAAGTCAGAATTCTAATGGTTCAAGAGTTCTATGCCAATGCATGGATCACTAGGAACCATGATCAAAGTAAGAACCCGAACCCAAAGAATTATCTCACCATGGTTCAGTGGAAATACTTAGATTTTAGTCCGGAAAACCGGAGATGCCTCAAATGCATCTTCCTCCACAAAACTATTGGGAGCAAATCAACACCTCCCTAGGAGAATTAAGTTCCAACATGGGACAATTAAGGGTGAAACATCAAGAGCACTCCATCATCCTTCATGAAATTAGAGAAGATCAAAAAGCAATGAGGGAGGAGCAAGAAAGACAAGGAAGAGACATAGAAGAGCTCAAGGACATCATTGGTTCCTCAAGAAGGAAACACCACCATCACTAAGGTGGACTCATTCCTTATTCTTACATTCTCTGTTTTTCGTTTTCTATGTTAAGTGCTTATCTAAGTTTGTGTCTTATTACATGATCATTAGTATTTAGTAACTTTGTCTTAAAGTTATGAATGTCCTATGAATCCATCACCTCTCTTAAATGAAAAATGTTTTAATTCAAAAGAACAAGAAGTACATGAGTTTCAAATTTATCCTTGAACTTAGTTTAATTATGTTGATGTGGTGACAATGCTTCTTGTTTTCTGAATGAATGCTTGAACAGTGCATATATATTTTGAAGTTGTTGTTTAAGAATGTTAAATATGTTGGCTCTTGAAAGAATGATGACAAGGAGACATGTTATTTGATAATCTGAAAAATCATAAAAATGATTCTTGAAGCAAGAAAAAGCAGCAAAGAACAAAGCTTGAAGAAAAAAAAAGGCGAAAAAAAAATAGAAAAAGAAAAGGCAAGCAGAAAAAGCCAAAATCTCTTAAAACCAAGAGGCAAGAGCAAAAAGCCAGTAATCCTTAAAACCAAAAGGCAAGGGCAATAAAAAGGATCCCAAGGCTTTGAGCATCAGTGAATAGGAGGGCCTAAAGGAATAAAATCCTGGCCTAAGCGGCTAAACCAAGCTGTCCCTAACCATGTGCTTGTGGCGTGAAGGTGTCAAGTGAAAACTTGAGACTGAGCGGTTAAAGTCAAGGTCCAAAGCAAAAGAAGAGTGTGCTTAAGAACCCTGGACACCTCTAATTGGGGACTTTAGCAAAGCTGAGTCACAATCTGAAAAGGTTCACCCAATTATGTGTCTGTGGCATTTATGTATCCGGAGGTAATACTGGAAAACAAAGTGCTTAGGGCCACGGCCAAGACTCATAAAGTAGCTGTGTTCAAGAATCAACATACTGAACTAGGAGAATCAATAATACTATCTGAACTCTGAGTTCCTATAGATGCCAATCATTCTGAACCTCAATGGATAAAGTGGGATGCCAAAACTATTCAAGAGGCAAAAAGCTACAAGTTCCGCTCATCTGATTGGAGCTATGTTTCATTGATAGTTTGGAATTTATAGTATATTCTCTTCTTTTTATCCTATTTTCAGTTGCTTGGGGACAAGCAACAATTTAAGTTTGGTGTTGTGATGAGCGGATAATTTATACGCTTTTTGGCATTGTTTTTAGTATGTTTTTAGTATAATCTAGTTACTTTTAGGGGTGTTTTCATTAGTTTTTATGTTAAATTCACATTTCTGGACTTTACTATGAGTTTGTGTGTTTTTCTATGATTTCAGGTATTTTCTGGCTGAAATTGAGGGACTTGAGCAAAAATCAGATTCAGAGGTTGAAGAAGGACTGCTGATGTTGTTGGATTCTGACCTCCCTGCACTCAAAGTGAATTTTCTGGAGCTACAGAACTCAAAATGGCGCGCTTCCAATTGCGTTGGAACGTAGACATCCAGGGCTTTCCAGAAATATTTAATAGTCCATACTTTGGCCGAGTTTAGATGACGTAAAAGGGCGTTGAACGCCAGTTCTATGCTGCTGTCTGGAGTTAAACGCCAGAAACACATCACAAGCCAGAGTTGAATGCCAGAAATATGTTACAAACTGGCGTTCAACTCCAAGAATGACCTCTGCACATGTAACATTCAAGCTCAGCCCAAGCACACACTAAGTGGGCCCCGGAAGTGGATTTATGCATCAACTACTTACTTCTGTAAACCCTAGTAACTAGTTTAGTATAAATAGGACTTTTTACTATTGTATTAGACATCTTCGGATCATCTTTGATCAGTTTTATGCTATCTTAGACTTTCATGGGGGCTGGCCATTCGGCCATGCCTGGACCATTATCACTTATGTATTTTCATACGGTAGAGTTTCTGCACTCCATAGATTAAGGTGTGGAGCTCTGCTGTTCCTCAAAGATTAATGCAAAGTACTACTGTTTTTCTATTCAATTCAACTTATTCCGCTTCCAAGATATTCATTCGCACTTCAACCTATGTGATGAACGTGACAATCATCATCATTCCCCCACAAACGCGTGCCTGACAACCACTTCCGTTCCACCTTAGATTGAATGAGTATCTCTTGGATCTCTTAATCAGAATCTTCGTGGTATAAGCTAGATTGATGGTGGCATTCATGAGAGTCCGGAAAGTCTAAACCTTGTCTGTGGTATTCTGAGTAGGACTCTGGGATTGAATGACTATGACGAACTTCAAACTCGTGAGTGCTGGGCGTAGAGACAGACGCAAAAGGAGGGTGAATCCTATTCCAGTATGATCGAGAACCTCAGATGATTAGCCGTGCTGTGACAGAGCATTTGGACCATTTTCACAAGAGGATGGGATGCAGCCATTGACAAGGGTGATGCCTCCAGACGATTAGCCATGTAGTGACAGCGCATCGGACCATTTTCCAGAGAGGATAAAAAGTAGCCATTGACAACGGTGATGTCCTTACATAAAGCCAGCCATGGAAAGGAGTAGGATTGATTGGATGAAGACAGCAGGAAAGCAGAGGTTCAGAGGAACGAAAGCATCTCTATGCGCTTATCTGAAATTCTCACCAATGATTTACATAAGTATTTCTATCCTTATTTTATTATATATTTTCGAAAACTCCATAACCATTTTATATCCGCCTGACTGAGATCTACAAGGTGACCATAACTTGCTTCATACCAACAATCTCCGTGGGATCGACCCTTACTCACGTAAGGTTTATTACTTGGACGACCCAGTGCACTTGCTGGTTAGTTGTATCGAAGTTGTGAATGAAAAACAATTTATTAAGACGTGCGTACAGAGTTTTTGGCGCCGTTGCCTGAGATCACAATTTCATGCACCAATAATTTTGAAAAATTTTTAAGAAAAGAAAGACATGCAAGACACCAAACTTAAAAATTTTTAAACTTTAGACACTAATAATTAAAAAATGCATATGAAAAATAGGAAAAGACACAAAACAAGAAAGTTTAAAGATCAAACAAGGGAAATCATCAAGAACAACTTGAAGATCAAGAAAGAACAATTCCATGCATGTGTTCTTCGAAAATTTAAACAAAAATCAAAATATGCAATTGACACCAAACTTAAAATTTGACACTAGACTCAAACAAGAAACATAAAATTTTTGGTTTTTATGGTTTTATTAATTTTTTTTGTATTTTTCGAAAATTATTTGAAAAAAGAGAAAATAAATAAATTCAAAATTTTCAATAGGAATTCCAGGAATCATGCACTGTTAGTCTAAAGCTTCGGTCCAAAAGATTAGACGTGGCTTAATAGCCAGCCAAGCTTTATGTGAAACCTTTGGTTTAAAAGATTAGACATGGCGAATGGCTAGCCAAGCTTCATCATACAAATCAGGCATACAACAGCTGAATTGATGAGAATAAAAAAGCTCCTGCAGTGATAAGTGGAAGCCTCGGTCCAAAAGATTAGACATGGCTTAGCAGCCAGCCAGGCTTCACATATCATCTGAAACTCTAGAATTCATTCTTAAAAATTCTAAAGAACGAATAAAAATTTTTTTGAATTTTTTTTTGAAAATAAAAAGAAAGAAAACAAAAAGTTTAAATATAAAATAAAAGTACCTAATCTGAGCAACAAGATGAACCGTCAGTTGTCCAAACTCGAACAATCCCCGGCAACGGCGCCAAAAACTTGGTGCACGAAATTGTGATCTCTAACAATGGCGCCAAAAACTTGGTACGCACGATCGTAATCTCAACTCTTTTTCACAACTCTGTACAACTAACCAGCAAGTGCACTGGGTCGTCCAAGTAATACCTTACGTGAGTAAGGGTCGATCCCACGGAGATTGTTGGCTTGAAGCAGGCTATGGTCATCCTTGTAAATCTCAGTCAGGCCGATTCAAATGGTTATGATGTTTTGATAATTAAAATATAAATAAAATATAAAATAAGATAAAGTTACTTATGTAATTCATTGGTGGGAATTTCAGATAAGCGTCTGGAGATGCTTTGTTACTTCTGAACCTCTGCTTTCCTATTGCCTTCTTCCAACCATGCGTTACCTCCTTCCATGGCAAGCTGTATGATCCTCTAGGATGAAAAAAAATCCATATGCGCTGTCACCGCACGGCTAATCATCTGTCGGTTCCCGCTAGCGTCGGAATAGGACCATTGTCCTTTTGCACACTGTCACTTGTGCCCCACATTCGCAGGTTTGAAGCTCATCACAGTCATCCCTTTCTAGATCCTACTCGGAATACCACAGACAAGGTTTAGACTTTCCGGATCCTAGGAATGGCTACCAATAATTCTAGCCTATACCACGAAGGTTCTAATTTTAGATTAGAAACCCAAGAGAATATACTCCAGCTGTCGTCCAATGACTACGTTGAACATCATGTAGACCGCTTTGTGGTTGTCAGGCACGCGATCTTGGCTAAGCGAGTAACAAATATTGGGTGATTGTCATGGGTCACCCCTTCATTCTGACTAAACTAAATTAAGTATGAGAGTATATCTTGGAGAAGAAGTAGGCGTGAATTGAATAGAAAACAGTAGTAATTGCATTAATCCATGAAGAACAACAGAGCTCCACACCTTAATCTATGTGGTGTAGAAACTCCACCGTAGAAAATACATAAGTGAAAAAGGTCTAGGCATGGCCATGAGGCCAGCCTCCATGGTCTATGAAAACATAAGATGGTTCAAAAGATAAAAGACATAAAATAAATCTCTAAAAGTAGTTTTTATACTAAACTAGTAACCTAGGGTTACAGAAAATGAGTAACTAAGTGCAAATAATGCAGAAATCCACTTCCGGGGCCCACTTGGTGTGTGCTTGGGTTGAGCATTGAAGCTTTTTCGTGCTTAGGCTTTTCCTGAAGTTAAACGCTAGCTTTGGTGCTAGTTTCGGCGTTTAACTCCAATTCTGGTGCCAGTTTGGGTGTTTTACGCCAAGATATTTTAGGCTGACTTTGAACGCCAGTTTGGGCCATCACATCTCGAGTAAAGTATGGACTATTATATATTGCTGAAAAGCCCAGGATGTCTACTTTCCAAGGCAATTGAAAACGCATCAATTGGGCTTCTGTAACTCCAGAAAATAGACTTCGAGTACAGGGAGGTCAGAATCCAACAGCATCTGCAGTCCTTTTTCAGCCTCTAAATAAGATTTTTGCTCAGGTCCCCTAATTTCAGCCAGAAAATACCTGAAATCACAGAAAAATACACAAACTCATAGTAAAATCCAGAAATGTGATTTTTGAATAAAAACTAATAAAAATATAATAAAAAGTAACTAAATCATACTAAAAACTATGTAAAAACAATGCCAAAAAGGGTATAAATTATCCACTCATCAACTAGCTTTAGTGAATCACTTAACAAACATATCAAGGCATCTAATGGAATCAAGGTGAATTAAATTTAGCTATTTTAAGACCTAAAAAGCATGTTTTTCACTCTTAAGCACAATTAAAGGAGAATTTACAAAACTATGCTATTTTAGTGAATAAATGGGAGAAAAGTTGACAAAACCCTCTAAATTCAACACAAGATAAACCCTAAAAATGGGGTTTATCAGTGATCACTTTGTTTTGTGCTAGCAAGGCATCCATGGTGTTGAGCTCCATTACTCCTTCTCTCTTTTGAGTCCTTTCAGAGGCATAGAAGTACTCATTGTCAGCAACAGTTTCAATGATATCTATGGCCTCCTCAATGGTCATTTTCTTGTTAAGGGATCCCCCTGAAGAGTGGTCTATAGTGATCTTGGATTCATATGACAACCCTTCATAAAAGATGTACAGCTGCACCCATTCATTGAACATATCAGGAGGGCATTTCCTTGTCAAATCCTTAAATCTCTCCCAGGCTTCATATAGAGTCTCTCCATCATGTTGTCTAAACGTTTGGACCTTAGCTCTTAGTCTATTGATCTTTTGTGGAGGGTAGAATCTTGCTAAAAAATTGTTAATAACATCTTCCCATGTGGTGAGGCTTTTTCTTGGGGAATGATTCCAGCCACTTTGACGCTTTGTCCCTAAGAGAGAAAGAGAACAAGAGCAGTTTATAAGTGTCCGGATGAACTCCATTTGACTTCACAGTGTCACAAATCCTCAGGAAGGTGGTGAGATGTTGATTGGGGTCCTCTTGAGCATTTCCTCCAAAGGAACAATTATTCTAAACTAGAGTGATGAGCTGTGGTTTAAGCTCAAAGTTGTTGGGATGTATATTGGGTCTCACGATGCTACTCCCATAATTCCCAGGATTGGGATTTATGTATGAACCTAGCATCCTCCTCTCTTGTGGAGCCTGGTTGTTGCCAACAGCTTCTTCATGGTGGTTTTGTGCTTCTCCTTCCATGGTTTGGGTTGGACCTTCTTCTTCTTCTTCACCAACCACTCTTTTGGCTCTTGCCACTGCTTCTCTTCTTAATCTTAGTAATGTTCGCTCTGGTTAAGAATCATAGGAACTTAGCCGGTGCATTACATAAGCCAAAAGGCATTCTCTTATATGCATACATTAAGGGACATGTAAAAGTAGTCTTCTTTTGATCCTCAGGAACTATATGAATTTGAAAATATCCAGTGTAACCATCTAAAAAGCAGTAGTGTGATTTACCTGACAGGCGATCAAGCATCTGATCGATGAAAGGCAATGGGTAGTGATCCTTGCGAGTAGCCTGGTTGAGGCGCCTGTAATCAATGCACACCCTCCAGGAGTTCTACACTCTAGTTGCTATGAGCTCTCCTTGCTCATTCTTTATTGTTGTGACTCCAGACTTCTTGGGTATCACTTGTATTGGGCTGACCCATTCGCTATCTGAGATAGAGTAGATGATGTCTGCTTCAAGTAAAATCTGGTCACTTCCTTCTTGACAACTTCCAAGATAGTAGGGTTAAGCCACCTTTGAGGTTGACGAACAGGCCTTGCTCCCTCTTCTAAAAATATCCAGTGTTCACAGACTTGGGGCTGATGCCTACTATATCCGCCAAGCTCTGCCCAATTACTTTCTTATGCTTTCTCAGCACACTAAGCAGTTGTTCTTCCTGTTGGGAAGTGAGTTCCCTTGCAATGATGACTGGGAGCTTCTGATTATCCTCAAGGTAAGCATACTTGAGGTAGGGTGGAAGGGACTTTAGTTCCATTTTCTGCTCCTGGCTAGGCACTAGATCATCTGGAGCTATGTGTGGTGGCACGACATCTTCAGGAAGCTCAGAGGGCTTCCCCACACTTGCACCTTGCTCCATGTGCATCTCTTCTATTTCTTCCTGATGGACTGCAGCTACGGTCTCATCAATAATATCATACTGGAAGATGGAGTGATCCTCTGGTGGGTGCCTCAAAGCTTCATCCAGATTGAAGCTCACTGTTCTGCCATCTATCTCAAAAGAGTAGGTTCCGGAGAAGGCATCCAACTTGAACTTTGAAGTCTTCAGAAATGGTCTTCCAAGTAGGACAGATGAGGGTCTTCCTGAGTCAGTAGGGGGCATCTCCAAAATGTAAAAATCAATAGGGAATGTTAGCCCCTTAATGCTCATTAGCACGTCCTCAGCAATCCCAACCACCGAGATTATGCTTTTATCTGCCAAAACAAAACGTGATGTCGACCTTTTTAAAGGAGGTAGCCTCAAAGCATCATATATAGATAATGGCATAATACTCACACATGCTCCTAGATCACACATGTAGTCAGAAATTATTACACCCTCAATAGTACAGCTAACCATGCATGGACCTGGATCACTACATTTTTCTGGTATATCACTCATTAAAGCAGATATAGAGCTACCTAAAGGAATAGTTTCTAATTCATTAATTTTATCCTTATGCATGCACAATCTTTAGAAATCTTGCATATTTAGGTACTTGCTGAATAGCATCAAAAAGGGGAATAGTTACTTCAACCTTTTTGAAGATTTCTACCATTTTGGGATCGAGTTCCATCTGCTTTCTGGACTTCCTTGCAAGGTGTGGAAAGGGGATAGGGATGGCGTCACGTGTAGCTTCAGCTGCCTTTGATGCACTATTCTCTGGTTGAGTTGCTTCTTCTTCAACCATGTCTTGTACCTCCTCTTCCTGTTCAGCATCTTCTACCTCAACAACATCTTCAACTTGAATGTTCTCCTTTGAGCTTGGCTCCTCATGACTCCTCCCTTGTAGTGTGGTTCCGGACCTCAAAGTGATGGCGTTGATGCCTCCTTTGCGGTTGGGTAAAGGTTGAGACGGAAGTGCATTAGAGCTTGTAGGTTGACTGTTAGGGGTATTCATAGATCCAATCTGTAAAGCGAGAGCTTGTACAGCAGAGGTCAAACCGTTCAAGGTAGAGCTAAGTGTGTTCTCCATGGTCTTTTGTCTTTGCTCAATAGACTGAAGCAACTCGTCATTGGAAGAGGAAGGTGGGTAGGTGACTTGAGGGGCTTGCTGTTGGTTGTTCTGAGAACCATGGGCTTGCCTTTGGTGAGGTGCTCGGTAAGGCTGTCTGTTGTTGTTGTTGTTCCACCTTTGATTTCCATTGTTGTCTCTACCTCCTCTGTTGTAGTTGTCCCTCCATCCTTGGTTGGAATTATCTCTCCAACCCTGGTTGGAGTTGTCTTGCCAACCTTGATTGTAGTTTCCACCTCGGTTGTAATTGTCGCCTTGTTGATAGTATCCTTGATTCGGGTGGTCATAGAAATTATGAGTAGCTGCCAAGGTGTTGTCTTCTTGTTGGAGCTGCGGACACTCATAAGTGTAATGAGTATAATCGACACATATTCCGCATACTCTTTGAGGAACCAACTGTTGACTCTATTGTGCTGGGGAAGGCTGAGGTTGTTGTTGATTCAGCTTTATCTGCTTCAGTAAGTTGGTCATCTCACACAGAGTCTGCGTGAGAGCAGTAGTCTCACTGCTAGAGGAAACTTCTACAACAGCCTTGGGATGGTTGTTCCTGTGCCTGTGATTCCAAGTGGACTCAACTAGGTCACTGATCAGATGCCACACTTAATCTACGGTCTTGTACTTTTTCAGAGAATCATTACTCGCACCATCCAATGTAGTCTTATCCTGAGGTTTCATGCCTTGTGTGAAGTAGCTGATCAACACCAACTTGTCAATCATGTGGTGGGGACATGCGTCCAGAAGATTCCTGAAGCGCTCCAAATAATCATAATGAGTCTCTGATTTGCCTTGAATAATGTAGGAAATTTCTTTCCTCAGTCTATTAGTAACTTCAGCTGGAAAGTATTTTTCCAATAATTCCCTCCTGAGCGTATCCCAGTTAGTAACAACTACTTTAGTTTGAGTGTAGTACCACTTCTTCACCTTTCCCTCAAGAAAGAATGAGAAGGCGGTCAGTAGAATAGAAGTCTCATCTGCACCATGATGCCTAACAGTAGAACAGGCTGTTTGAAAATCTCTTAAGTGATTGAGAGGCTCTTGAGAAGATAAGCCACGAAACTTTGGCAGTAGATTGATTAGTGCAGTCTTCAGTTCAATATCTACACCCAGATTTGGATGACGTGCTTGGAATGGTGGCAGTGTAAAGTCTGGAGCTCCTGCTTCCTGGAGAGTAATCCTCCTGGGAGCCGCCATGTTATCTACGCGTAAATCAATAAAATCAGTAAAAGAGGAGCTTGTTTCTCCTTTAAATGATGCTTTAGATTCGTCCTCAGATAAGACTGGTGAATTGGTAGTAACCACTTCACCACCCTCAGAGGCTAACTGACGCCGAGCTCGCCCAATACGTGAAATAGTTCTTTCAATTTCAGAATCAAATGCGGCTAAGCTTGGATCAGGCAGTGAACGCGTCATTCAATGAAAGAAACGTACAGCTCATGGTAATAAAATAAAATAAAATATGTAAATAAATAAACTAAAAAAATTATTTATACCAACCAATAATTTAGCACACTATTGCAAATCCCCAACAACGGTGCCAAAAATTGACATGGCGGAAAATTGTCAATTAAGAATTTATAATAAACTGACGTTGCGAGTATAGTCCTTAACCAACAGAGATTCCACGTATCAATTTAAAAAGGGTTTTGTCATAATATGAGAATAAAATACTGGGAGTATGAATCCCAGGTCGTCTTTCAACGAGTTGCTAAGAGAGTGCTATTTATTGATCAGGAGTTTTCTGAGAAATTTGAAGTTGGAGAATAGAATTGAAATAAAGAAAACGAACGAGAGATTTAATTAATTATGATAAAAATCCTTGACCGGGAGAAGATTAATCAGAAGTTCTATCCTTGTTGGATGTTCCCAAGTGTAGTAGAAAAAGGTTGTTGTTCTGCTTAGTTATCCTTTACTGAATAAAGGAAAGTCAAGTAACTAACTAATCAACTCTATCCTCAGGTCCTAATCCTCTCCTAAGGAAGAATTAGAGTTAGAGACTAGAGAGTTAGCCAATAACTTCCAATTAAAATTAACACTTGAATATTTCCAACTTAAGGTTCTCCTCTTAATCAACTCCCAAGTCAAGTTGGGAATCTATTCCATTGACATGAATACTACGTTCACAGGCATATAAGGGGAATAAAGAAAAGACATGATAAATTGAATAATAACTGAAAATTGGTTAAAGGTAAAAATAGTTCTTTGCATTAATAAATCCCAAAATCATAAACTTACGTATCTAAACAGGGTAAATGGGCAATTAAAAGAGTAAAGGAATAAGGGAACAAACTAGAATAATGGTAACTTCAACGGAGGTAATAACTCTTCTCAATATCCAAATCAAAAGCATAAAACTAAAAACCTATGAATGTGAAGAACCCTAGAGGAAGAAGTGATTTCTCACTCCAAGATTCAAAACTAAACTAAAACTAATGAATGTGTGTATTGTGTGAATGTATGTTGAGTCCCTGCTATCCCCTGCCTCTAGTCTGTGTTTCTGGGCCAAAAACTGGGTCGAAACTTGGCCCGAAATCGCCCCCAGCATTTTCTGTATTTTCTGCACGTGGCGCATGTCACGCGTACGCATTAGTCATGCGTACGCATCGATGGTCTTCTTCACGTCTCACGCGTACGCGTCAGGTACGCGCACGCGTCGCCGTGCAAGTCTTCAAATCATGCACACGCGTCAGATATGCGCACGCATCACTCCTCGATGATTATCTCCTTTAATTCTTGTGCTCCTTCCATTTATGCAAGCTTCCTCTCCATCCTCTAAGTCATTCCTGCCCTAGACAGCCTGAAAACAGTTAACACACGGACCACGGCATTGAATGGTATAGAAGGACATTAAAAATGCACAATTTAAAGGCTTAGGAAGCAAGTTTTCAGTCATAGAACAAAATTGGAAAGGAATTGTAAAATCATGCAAATTGTATGAATAAGTATGAGAATAGCAGATAAAATCCACTCAATTAAGCACAAGATGTACCACGAAATGGTGGTGAATCAAATATCAAAAAGATTGATTCTTTAAGCAAAAGAAACAGCAAAAAAAAGAGAAAAAGAAAATCAAGAAAAGGATCCAAGGCTTTGAGCATCAATGGTTAGGAGAGTCAAAATTGGCTAAAAGGCTCAAAAGGGTTGCTATCCCTAACTATATGCTTGTGGTGTGAAGGTGTCAGAAAAATCTTGAGACTGAGAATTTAAAGTCATGATCCAAAGCTATAAAGAGTACGCTTAAGAACTCTGAGCACCACTGTCCGGGAATTTAAGCAAAGCTAAATTCGAATCCAAAGGGTTACCCCAATTAAGTGCTTGTGGCGTTTATGTATCAGGTGGTAATACTTGAAAACAAAACGCTTAGAGTCACGGCTAGGCTCAAAGGTGCAAAGCACTAAAAGAAAAAGTTGTCTTCAAGAATTAAAAAAAAAACTAAAAAGAAGAGAATCATCTAGATTCTAGTTTTAAAAGGTGCCAATATTTCTAAGCATCAAAGGAAAGTGAAATGCCAAAGCTATTAAGAAATAAAGTGTTAATAGCCCCATGCGGTAATTAGACTTGAGCTTTATTGAAAACTCTAAAACCTGATGTATTTTTCTCTTCCATCAAGTCCTATCTTGTTTTTGGTTCCTTGAGGACAAGCAACAGTTTAAGTTTGGTGTTGTGATGACAGAACATTTTATACCCTTTTTCATAACATTTTCTTAGTGTTTTTGGTTATATTTTATTCAGTTTTAGTATGTTTTAGCGCGAAATTCATCTTTTGGATGATAGTTTGAGTTTGTATGTTTTCTCTATGATTTTAGGTGAATTTGACAGAATCTTGCTCAGGAACGAAGAAAGGATAACAGATGCTATCAATCCTGATCTCTATGCATTCCAACAAGCATATCTTGAGCTATGGAGATCCAATTGATGCGGTCTCAATGGCGTCGAAAAGCTAACTTCCAGAATTTTCTAGCAATATATAATAGTCTATACTTCTTTTCCAGAATGATTGCCAAAACTATCATTGAACATCCACATCTGGAGTTCAATGACCAAGAAGGACCATCCTCCCAAGTTGAACGCCCAAAACTGGCATTCAACGCCAGCCAGGGAGCAGGGACCAGCGTTCAACGCCCATCCTCCAAGTTGAACACCAGGCTTGACCGAAGCACATGACCAAAGTGGGCCCAAAGTGGATTTTAGCACTCCTTAGGCTTTTCTTATTTTATTTTTGTAATTTTTAATTAAAAACAATATCTTTTAGGTTTAGTCATAGAAATTTTACTATAAATAAGAGACTTCCTTTCTCTTGAGGATCACGCCTCCCAAGAGGGGAGAGACACGAATTACAGAACATATTTTTAGATCTTCTTTGTTTTCTCTGTATAGTATCAGTAACTAAACTTCCTGTTTAAGGTTAGGAGCTCTGCTTATTCCCATGAATAAGTATTATTGCTTTTTCTATTTTAATATATGTTTGATTCCATTCTATCATGTATTGTCATTCTTCATCTAAATGAATTTGGGGTGGAACGGAAGTATGACCCCTTATTCTACATGAGTTCTTGCGAGTCCCTAACCGGATAGTATTGAGCTACAGCTTGAGAATACATCACCTAAACGGCAAATTACCTGGGCTAATTAGACACGTGACATAAAATCTGGGTAACTTTGGGTGATTGAGGTTTCTGTGGCACTAAGGCTAGAATACTGAGCTTCATTCTCCGATTCGAAAGATCTGACCTTGTCTGTGGCACTTTAAGTAGGATCAAGAGAGATTGAATTGTGTGAGCTTCATCCTCGTTCAGATTAAATAACCACTGACCCTGACGTTTGATGTGGATTAGAGGAGATTAATTGACCACTGATCCTAGCGTTAATCACTTACAACTTTTTCATAGAATGAATCATTCATTGTTAATATAGTTAGTGATAAACATCTCCAAAGCCTTAACTATTTTCTCATTATTGTTTTACACCGATTCTTTACTGCTTTCTTTATTTCCTTGTTTTATGCGCCTACAACAACCACTCTTTTTCTATTTCGCCTGACTAAGTCCAGCAAGATAACTATTGCTTGCTCAATCCAACAATCCTCGTGGGATCGACCTTCAATCACCTGAGGTATTACTTGGACGACCCGGTGCACTTGCCGATGAAGTTGTGCGAGTTATAATTTCACGCACCACTGGGAGACATTGCGATTCTGACGTTTTTTGTGACGCCAGTCGGGCGATCTTTTGTTCCTGATTTCTCGCCGTGATTGGCTCGTAGAGGTCGCTTGACTTGCATGTTTCGGTTGGCATCCCTCTTTTGTCGTGATCCAGCCCTTAAGGGTTTGTACTCTCTAGTAGAGCCCTTGGATTATCTAGATTACTTTCTCTCCTAAGCCGTTAGGTGCTTGGGTTTTATCGAGGTGGCAATTGTCTTCTTTTAGTTCTCGCCTATTCAGGGGTAGGTTGGCAGTGCACGGTGCTGGTTACCCTCCCGTGGGTTGGTGGGGAGATATCATTCTGTGGTTCCAGCGTTCTATCGGGTGGGCCTGATTCATGATGATGGCTTGAGGATTGCTTCTCAAATTCCTCCATCATGTCATCGAGGCTTTGGCAAGGTCCCCACAAACGGCACCAATGTACTGAGAGTTGTCGGTACGGGTTGTGAGATGGATCATGGACTTGTCGGCCTCGGGTGGGGATGGGATCGGATCTTCTGGGAGCGAGGAGGAGAGTGGTACCTGCAAAGACACTCCGACACTCTAGTCAAAATGGATCTGAGAGGTATAGGTGAGAGCTAGGAATATGTGTCGTATCTAAGGGATCCTTGGCTCCCTTTATATAGTTTACGGTCATTATCATATCTTATTGATTAAGATAAGAGGGATATTTGATTTTGAATGTTGGTTAGGAGTTTGGGGTTATTGGGCCGTGAGGGAGGCCTAGGCCCAGGTAATCGGGTTGGGAGACTACTACAACGAGGGACACGAGAATCGAGTCTGGAACAGTACTTATATAAATAGTATTTCTCTACAACTTTAAGAATATGTTGGTGAATTCTAAAAAAAAAGAAAAAAAAGGCCATGGAAAAAAACGAAAGAAAAATGAAAAAATATTATATTTAAATATAAAAATGTTTTCACAAAAAAGAAATGATCTAATAATTTATACTACCATCTTCGTGTGAAGATGTCTTCACAAAAAAATTTACTTATAGAATTTTACAAGAATTCTCTTTATTTTAACTTTTCCAAATTAAAGCATATTTTAATTTGATTTACTTTTATATCTTCAACATATCATAATATTATTATGGAATTATAAAATTATATAATAAATTCTCTATTGTCCGCTATTTTAATTATTTATGTTAAACGTGAAAAGAATAGAATTTTAAGAGAATACTCTTATAAAATATCTTAAATAATTTAATAAAAATACTTAAACTAATTATTGTCATTTGAATAATAAAACTTATGCATTAGAACAACATATCAAATTTTTTATATTTAAAATATGAATAATATTTGGTGTGTAATAAAATCGACTATTAAAATTAATTATTAGTTTAAAATATATTTTAAAATATAAAATATACATTAAAAATAAATTAAACTTATAAATACATAATAGTTAATTATAGTATACGCACAACAATTTTTTTACAAAATATACTAAATTTCTTATAAAACTGTGAAGAAACCCTAAATTATTTAGTGCTAATAAAGTAGTGAAGTTACTTTGACCCACAGGCCCCAAGCAACACCTATATAATGGAAAAATTCCAGTAGTGGAGTAATTGTAATAGCTTAGCATTAATTGGCAAATAACAAGGAATCATGCAGTACCACTAGGCGAATTAAAGTAGTTACGTCTTTCACTTTTTAATCTTTTTCTTTAATATCTTTAATAAAGCAAAAAAATTGATGCAATCCTTCCCTTTGCCATCGTTAGCAGATCATAATATACAACACATCAATGACAAATTTTAGTTATGAAGAGAAAAATATATTAAAATAAATTTTGTTAAATATTGATATATTTATATTTTAAAATTAAAATTATATATATAAGTATTTAAAAAATATATTTATATATAAAAATTGAGAAATATTTTAATTTAAAATAATAAAAAATTAATTGATCTTTTTATTTTAAAATAATTAATTATTTTAATTTATATATTTTTGAGTTTATTTTTAATATATTATTAATTTAAAGAATATTAATTAATAAATAAATAATATTTTTTATTTTAACCAATTTTTATAAAAAAATCTAATAATTTTATTTATGTTTAAAAATTAAGTTTCAATTTAGTAATTAATTACTTGATTAATTCTAAAAATATATTATCAATATTTTTTTAATGTTGAATTTGTTTATTTATTTATAATTTTGAAACTTATAAAAGATAAATATTATTTTATGTTAAATTTAATAATAATATAGGATTTTTAACATAAATTTTAATGAAGATAAAAATAATATAATAATAGGATCAAAATATATTGATCTGCATGTACTTATTAATATAGTGTCCCTTCCCTTTCACCTAAGTCTGTCCCTACAACACTATTTTTTTTTCCCTAAAACTAAAATAACATATTCTTTCGTCAATTTAATCAAAACATATTGTAATAGTTATTATAATTATATAAAATAGTGATGATTATTTGACAAAGTTAAATAAAAATAATAATAATATAAAATAATTTTTTATATTATTATAGTTTTTATTATTTTTCACATTTTATCACATCATTTTAAATATTTTAGCTTGTTACAAACTGTCTTTAAAATATTTTATATATTTAATAACAAACGATAAAATACTAATAAATATATTATTATTATTATTATTATTATTATTATTATTATTATTATTATTATTATTATAAGAATAATTATCTAAATCAATGTGTGAAGTTTTTAAAATTGATATTTTAGTCTTTTAAGTTCAAAATACACAAAATAGTCCCCCATGTATTTATTTTCATTAGACAATACAGACTTCTTTCGTCAGTCATTAATAGTGAGTGCTGATATAAAATGTTAACTCGTACATATAGCTGTTAAGTGTTCACATGTGTAAGATGGACAAATCAGTCTCACGATAAAGTACAAAATAATTCCTAAAAATTTTAAAAATATCAAACCAGTCGTTGAAAAATTTTAAAAATTCTAAAATAGTCTCTTCTAATATTTTTAATTTTTTCAAAAGTCAACAACTTATAATTCGATCCGTTTCTGATCTATCTCTAAGATGTATATCCGATCTTCATCGTGATAAATAGGATGATCTAATCAATTAGCTCTGTTCATCTCACTAAGACGAACGTGCCTGACAAACACCTGCGTCTACTTGGGTTTGTGTGAGTACCTGGAAGAAAAGCATGAGACAACAGGTATGTTTATACATCACTCAGACAGTTAATCCACGATTTCATTGGGGACTTCTCGAGACATCAGTTCAGCCGATCTCTGGGGAAATTAAGGTCTCCGTGGTATAAGCTAGATTTCAAAGAAGCAGCGTTCTCTGATCCAGAAGATTCGACCTTGTCTGTGGCGTTTTGAGTAGGATCACCAAGAGAATAGCCTGCAAGAACTTCACCCTCCATTGGATTGAATGACCAAGGGCCTTGGTGTTCATTCTGTAGCAGAGGAGATCAATGATCACGGGTAATGGTTTTGATCACTTACAGCCTGCCATAGAAGAAGATCATTCACAAGCAAAGAAGATAATAGTACCAGAGTTTATTCAGAAAGACAAAGCAACTCCAACTCTCAACTCAATTCCCATCATATAATTCCTGTTATTTTATCCAAGCATTTATGACATACAAAATTCTAAACATAATCACATCAAACTCCTTCTAATTCCGCCTGACTAAGACCTACAAGACAACCATATGCTTGCTTCAAGCCACAGTTCTCGTGGGATCGACCCTGACTCACTTAGGTATTACTTGGACGACCCAGTGCACTTGCTAGTACTGCTGCTGTACAAAAAGGTGTAGGATTTTGTGTACACGTGCACTAACATGTTAGGTGTCATGTATGTTGTTAGTTTATAACATTAATCATTGACGAAAATTATTACTGAGTGACAGAAGCACAAAAATAATTAATTTGTAATAGAATATGTTATTGGATTACTAGACTAATGAATTATACTAAAAGAATTAAATTAATAGTTAAATAATGAATAAAATAATAGATTCTAATGACTTTCAGTATTTTTTGTTATAATATTTAAAAATTAATTTCATTGATAAAATTTGTTAGAGTCAAATTTAAAAAATATTCATATTTTATGAAATAATTTAATTATTAACTTATTTAAATACCATATTTTTGAGAAATCCAACACTTATAATAAAAGTATTAAAAGTAAATATTGTTATTGCAATTTAAGCCGCGCAATGGAAAGATATTTTTCCGTAAAACAAATGAAACATGTGGGAAAGTAAATCTTTAAATGCCAGTAATTAATATATCAATAAATTAAAGGTTTAATTATTTTATTAATTTTTATAATTTTGTAAAATTTTTAGTTAAATCTTTATATTTTTTTTAATTGAATTTTTGTATCAATTTTTTTTAATTAGGTCTTTTTTAGTAATAACTGGCTTAATTATATAGGGACTAATTAAAAAAAAAATTGGTGCAGAAATATAAATAAAAAAAAGTAGAAACTCAATGAAAAAAAAATTAGTGTAAAAAATCAATTATTTTTTTATTTTATGCAGGATTAATGACTAGGATGAAATTTAAGGTTGAATTTAAAAAAATCAAACTTTATTATTAATACATCACATATTTAGTATTAATGGGTAAGAACGCTATCCAAATTCGTAAATATCTGACTCGCTCTTATTTGATTAAGGACAGATAATTACTCAACTCAGTGCAGGGGCAAAATCTTGAATGACAAATTCTATAATATAAACACATATATATTATTGAATAACAAATAAATAAATAAAAAGATGTGATATAAGCTAAGTGACATTATTGGTTAAAAAGTTGAGAGCTCAGCACTAAAATGGCTTTTTGGTGATGAGAGCAAGAAAAGAGAGAAGAAATAAAGGAGAAAACCCTGTCTACCTTCTTTTATTTAAATTTTTTATATCATATCTTCTCTCCTTTATGAAAAGCATATATTAAGATGCCGTTTATGAAGCACCATAGCTTTCCCCTGCTATGAGTTGGGAACGGGACAACTTGGACCGTTCGAATCAGTTGGGTAGAATCCATCAACTAGGCAAGTTATACAATACTTGATTAATTATCATCAAATTTAAGAAAAGTTATGAGAATCAAAATATTTTAATCATAAATAACTAAATTTTTCTAAAATTAAACTTTATTTTTTGTACGGATTGTGACAGGAATTAGAGACTAACTGATCTTGATGATAATGAATCGGATTTTTGGAACGGTAGAAAATGATATTTATGAAGACATTACAATATTTAAGTTAGAATAAATCTAAAAGATATATGTGAAGATTAAATAGTGATATCTACTAATTTATTGATTTATCATTGAAGATAGTTAAAATTAAATAACGTAACGTTCAGAAACAAAAATCACAACTTCAGTGCAATTTAATTTGAAGCATAATCAAAAAGCTTGATGCATCAATTATTAGAGAGATAGTGAAATGAACTTTGAAACAGAGGGTGTTACATGTGTCGGATAAACATGTGCATGTTAATTGGTCTCTTTCATTGAAATTTTTGAGTTTGATTTCAGACTCACCCAATGACCTTATTTACAGTCAATCAATTTATGAGATTATGAAAAATACTAACTCTGATAAGGTACGATAATAAATAGGTTTTATTTCAAATTGCTTCACATATGCACTAATAAATTATTTTTTTAAATTGTTTTAATATTTTCTTTTTAAAAGCATTATACATTTAAATTGCCGTATAATTTTTTAAATCATAGTCATCAATAATTTTGTACAAGATGTCTCCAGTACGGGTTGAGGGATAGATCGGGAACTTGTGGGTTGAGGCGGATACCGGATCGCTTGACTGGAGCAATGGAGGGAGGTACCTACAAAGACACTCCGACGCTCAAGTCAGAATGGATCAGAGAGGTGTAAAGTGTGTGGAATGAATGAATACCTGGGGGGACTTGGGTCTCCTATTTATAGGTGATGGTAGTTGTCTTATCTTATCTTGTTTGACTAAGATAAGGGAGACGTTTGAATTCGAAAGTTGATTGGGAACTCTAGAGAGCCGGCTTCGGGCCCTCTGGAAGAGCGAAGCGGGTAGGACCCGGGTAACTGGGTTTGGTTTAATCCCGGGTCATGGATCCGTGGGCCGGATCCGTAATAGTTGCCCACGCAGCGGGAGAGCGAGCAGGGTCGGTCTGTCGCTGGGAGGTGTGGTTTTGACCGTGAGCTTGGTCTTTTAGTTCTTCTCGGGTAGCCGTTTGGCTTTTTGGAGGGGAAGTCGGTGTCTCAGACCTGGCTTTGATTGTCGTACCAAAGATTGTCCGTTCTGGTTCGACGCGATCCTTCCGTGTTCGAAGCGTCTGTTTTGTTCTTTGAGGCGTGCTTTTATTGTTTCCTTTTTCTCAAGGGGGCATTTAATGCGAGGGGACGTTTTCCTTTATTGTCCCTACGCGCCTTTATTATTTAGGGCTATTTGTGTCTTTTGCTGCCCCTTTTGAAAACCGTTTTGGCTTTCTTCCTTGCTTCATTTCGCTTCACTTTCGCCCTCTCTTTTGAAGGAAATTTTCTTTTCTCTGTGGCGTTTTTTGGTCTCTTTGGGGTTGAACTTCAGTTTTCTTTCCAGGCTTCTGCTATTTCTGCATTATCAGGTTGATATCCTTATTTTCTTCCTGCTCTCTATCTGTTTTCTGCTTTGCTTTCCTTTGCATTAGACGTTTTTTGTTCCTGTTTAGTGTAGATTGGAATTGTCTCTGTATGATGGTTTTGTTTGGTGGCAAATGTTTTCCTGGGGTAGTGGGTTTTATAAGGGGATGAGCGCCACTGTGTCGTTGGTACGGTGTAGTGGTGTCTATTTAGTTTCCTCCACTGTTTTCTGCCGCGAGGTTTGGCTGACGGTGGTGCTCATCACTGTTTTAGGTATGGCTCGTCGAAGGACTGAGGGTGTGAGGGTTCCGGTGGCCCCTGCGGGGGGTGTCCCTGATCTTTTTTCATGGGTTACTAGTGATGTATGGGGGACACCGTCGCGGATGACGGAGGCGGACCTCCAGCGGCTCCGTGATCAGGGGGCTGTTTGTGGGGGTGGCGACGCCCAACGCCACTACGAGCTTTCACTCTCTAGGGTTGACGAGAGGGTTTGCTATATCAACCTCGACTCCCCGACCGTTCCGAACTGGATGTGGGTGTACGAGGCGATGTTTACCCGACTCGGTGTTAGGCTCCCCTTTTCCCCATTCATTCAGCAGTTGTTGAGCCGGTGTTCCGTGGCGCCGTCCCAACTACATCCGAATAGCTGGGCGGCGATACGGTCTTTCAAGCTTGTTTGCGAATTTCTGGAGCTTCTTGTCTCGGTGAACGTCTTCCTTTTCCTCTTTTTGTGTACCCTTTCGACTAAGGAGGGAAAGCACAAGAAGGGGTATATGTCTTTTAGGGCTCAGCCTCATCGCCGGGTCTTCGGGTTGTATGAAGATTCTTTCCACGGGTTTAAGAGTGGATATTTTAAAGTTCGTCCTGCGAGGGGGCATCATCCGTTCTGGTTGACTTTGGAGGGTGAGAGGCGGTTCCCCACGTACTGGAATTTTAGGGCGGGGCCGTCTGTTCTTACTCGGGTGTCGCAGGAGTTTTTGTCTGCGGAAGAGCGGGATGTTGCCCTCGTGTTGTGGCAGTTGTTTGGGGAGCGCCCTCTGAACCCTAGAGATGTGATGGGGGACCCGGTTGCATGTCGGGCTTATGTTGGTGTGTGATTTTTTTTTGGAGGTTCCGAGTTTGGTACTTATGCTTCTTATTATTTCGCAGTTGAGATGGCTGGAGGTTTGACGGCTCTTGCCCGTTTGAAGGCTCAATTGTCTCAAGGGACTTCTTCTGGCGGTACTCCTTCCACTCCGAGCTCGCGACCTACTGATGGTACGAGAACCGTTTCTAAGGATCTCGTGTTGACTGAAGGTGGTACCGAGGGGTCGGGTCGGGGTGTGGAGGCTGATGATGATGTGGTTGTGGTGTCACCAGAGGGTGCATCTCGGAAGCAGAAGAGGTCGGAGGATGTTGAGAGCGAGAATCTGGTGGAGGGAGAGGGCGCAGTTTCGTCAGTGATGGATCGCCGTTTTGATGCTCCTGCCTTTATTGACGAGTTCCTCATGCCGGGCACGGAAGATTTCTTTCGTGAGTGTGATGTGACTTTTCAGGCTAAGTCCCTTTATCTGTCTATTCTTTGCTCCGCCGTGATTGTCCGGAAGGCCGAGCCTGTGATGGCTCAGGTGGGCCTTCTGGATAAGAAATTTCGTCAATCTCAGGCCGAGGTGGCGAGGTTGAAGGGGTTACTTGCTAATGCCGAGAAGAGCGGAGGAAGGCTTCGGATGCTGAGTCTCGGGTGGCCGTGCTCTTGGCAGATGTCGGTACATTGAAGGATGAGGTGGCCGGCTTGAAAGCGGAGGCCGTGGTTTTAAAAGAGGAAAAAGCTGTGTTGCTTGCCAATGTGAAGGAAGCTGTTGCTGTTACCGAGGAGACGGTGAGGGCTCAAGCGTCGGTGCTGGCTCCGGGTGTGGATGTGTCCGTGATGGGAGCTTTCAAGGCCGTTCGTGATGGCCAGATTGTTGATCTTGAATAGTTTAATTGTAACTTTGCTATTTTTAGTTTGTTTTAAATTGTTTTATTTCGGATGTTTGGTTGGCCATGGGCCATGTAACCGTGGATTCGTAGTTTTTTGGACTTCGGTGAATGACTTTTGGGCCGTTCAGGCCTCTTTTTGTGTATTCCGTTTTAAGTTGTTCTATTTTTTGTTTATTTGTTCCCTTTGTTTGGGATGAGGGGACCGTTGTGAGGTCGGTTCTTTGTGGATATCCGTATTTTGGGCCCGGGGGGTGATCGGTCCCTCGTTTGTGGCCGTGTACGCGTTCTGTATTTGGGACGTAAGAAGAAGATAGAAAATAGCTTAATGGAATTTTATTGATGGTTGGGCCTCGTTAAAACCCTCCGTCTATGGTGGGAAAGAGTACCTGAGATTGACACTTAAGCGAATTTTAAAATTTAAAATTGAAAAATTGTAAGGGGGAAGAGGTAAAGGAAAGACATAAAATAAGAGAAAGAGGGGGTGACCTAGGGAGGTCGGTCTAAGTGTAGTAGCGCTGTAAGTTGGTGGCGTTCCACGTCCTCGGGATTTCATCGCCGTTGAGTCGCTCGAGCTTGTATGCTCCCTTTCTGATTGTGGCTTTGATTCGGTATGGTCCTTCCCAATTGGGGGTGAGTTTCCCTTCCCCTGGGGTCGGGGCTCCGATGTCATTTCGTTGTAGGACGAGGTCGTCGGGTGCGAATTCTCGTTTGATGACGCCATGGTTGTATCTTAAGTTGATTCTTTGTTTTAGGGCTAGCTCTCTGACATGAGCTATGCTTCTTTCTTCGTTGATGAGGTCTCATTCTGCTTCCTCGTCGTTGCCTCCAACCGTTTTTCTGGGGCTTGGGTCTCCGATCTCTACTGAGATGACAGCCTCCACGCCGTATGTTAATCGGAAAGGTGTTTCTCCTGTGGTCGTTTGGGGTGTTGTTCGGTATGACCATAGGACCGATCCGAGTTCGTCGGCCCATAGTCCTTTGGCTTCGTCGAGCCGTTTCTTGAGTCCTTTGACGATTACTTTGTTCGCGGATTCTACCTGTCCGTTTGTCTGAGGGTGTTCTACTGAGCTGAAGCGGTAGGATATGCATAGTCCTTTTAGGAATTCTCTGAACTTTTTGTCAGCAAATTGGGTTCCGTTGTCCGAGATGACGATCTCGGGGATCCCGAACTAGGTGATGATCTGTCGCCAGAGGAATTTTTGGCATTGGGTTGCCGTGATGGAGGCCAGGGGTTCGGCCTCGATCCACTTGGTGTAGTAATCGATGGCGACGATGAGGTATCGGAGTTGTCCGGGTGCCGTAGGGAAGGGTCCGACAAGGTCGATCCCCCAGGTGCTGAACGGCCGCTCTGCCGATATGATGCTGAGCTGGTGCGGGGCGGCTTGGTGGATGTTGGCGTGCCTTTAGCATTTATCGCAGTTTTTTACTAGTTGCATGGAGTCCCGGATAACCGTGGGCCAGAAGTATCCGACTCGGATGACTTTTTGGGCAAGGGTTTTTCCTCCGATATGGTGGCCGCAACAACCTTCGTGGATTTCGCGGAGTATGTACTCCGTATTCCCGGGTTCGACGCATTTGAGCAGGGGTTGCGAGAATCTGCGTTTGTATAGTTGTCCTGCGACGACCGTGTAGTTGGCGGCTTCCCTCTTTGTCCGTTTTTCCCCTTTGGGGTCTTCAGGTAGTGTTCCGTCGAGGAGGTATTGTAGGATAGGGTAGGTCCATGATCCTTGGTTGGAGAGTGTCAGGTGAGTGTTAGCCGTTGTTGATATGGACGGTGTTTTAACGACTTGCTGAATTAGCGATTTGTTGCCGTGTCCTGGTTTGGTGCTGGCTAGCTTGGAGAGGAGGTCTGCTCTGGCATTTCTTTCTCTGGGAATGTGCCGTATGGTGATGTGATTGAATTCCTCCTTTAGTTTGTTCACCTTGGCAAGGTATTGTTGAAGTAAGGGGTCTCGCGTTTGGTAGTCTCTGTTGATTTGGGAATTGACTACTAGCGAATCGGTATTTATTTCTAAGGTCTTTGCTCCGACTTCTTTGGACAGGGCTAAGCCTGCCAGGAGGGCCTCATATTCCGCTTGATTATTTGAAACTGGATATTTGTATCGTACTGACTGTTTGATTATGATCCCGTTCTGACTTTCGAGAATGACTCCGGCACCTCTGGAGGTGACGTTCGATGAGCCGTCAACATGTAGTTTCCATGATTCGGAGGTGGAGTTTCCTGGGGTCATCTCAGCGATAAAGTTGGCCATGGCCTGTGCTTTGATTGCGTACCGGGGTTCAAACTTGATTTGGAACTGAGATAGTTCGATGGACCATGCTAGCATTCTTCCCGCTAGGTCGGGTTTCTGTAGTACCTGTTTGACCGCTTGGTCAGTTCGAACAGCTATGGGGTGGGCCTGAAAGTATTGTCGCAAACGTCGGGAGGCCGTGAGGAGTGTGAAGGCTAGCTTTTCCAGGCGGGAGTAGCGAGTTTCCGTGTCTTGTAGGACTTTGCTTATGAAGTAGATAGGTTCTTGTTCCTTTCTCTCGTTTTCGCGGATGAGCGCCGCTGCGAGCGCTTCTTCCGTTATGGAGAGGTATAGGTACAGGGTTTCTCCTGTCTGGGGTGTAGGGAGAACCGGTGGTTCTGCTAGGACTCTTTTGAAGTGTTGGAATGCTTCTTCGCATTTTGCTTCCCAGTTGAAAGGGGCCCCCTTCTTCATTAACTTAAAGAAGGGGATTGCTTTTTGTGCCGATGCTCCGAGAAAGCGGGATAACGCCGTGAGCCATCCGGTGAGCTTTTGGATGTCGTTAAGGTTTTCAGGGTTTGTCATTTCAAGGATGGCACGACATTTTTCCGGGTTGGCTTCGACTCCGCGTTGCGTGATCATAAAGCCGAGGAACTTTCCTGCCTCCATTCCGAAGGCACATTTTGTTGGATTAAGTCGTATCTGGTGTTTCCGTAGGGTGTTCATTATGAGGTTAAGGTCGCTGACGAGTTGTTCGCCTGACTCGGTCTTGGCGAGCATGTCGTCTATGTAGACTTCTAGTTTGCTTCCGGACAGATTCTGGAATATCTTGTTGACGAGTCTTTGGTAAGTAGCTCTGGCGTTTTTCAGGCCGACGGGCATTACCGTGTAACAGTATGTCCCTTCTGGGGGTGATGAATGCTGTTTTTTCTTCGTCAGGTCGGTGCATCGGTATCTGGTTGTAGCCGGACTATGCATCCATGAAACTGAGGTATCGATGGCCGGATGCGGCATCTACTAATCCGTCGATGTTTGGTAGGGGAAATGCGTCTTTTGGACAGGCTTTATTGAGGTCCGTGTAGTCGACGCACATTCGCCATTTCCTGTTAGATTTTTTCACCAGTACGACGTTGGCTAGCCAGGTCGTGTAGGGAAGTTCCCTGATGAAGTTGGCTTCGAGTAGGGCTTTGACTTGCTTTTTGACCTCGGCGGCTCGGTCTGGTGACATTTTTCGTCTCCTTTGTGCTACGGGTTTAGCTTTGGGGTTCACGGCTAACCGGTGGGACATTAGGTCGGGGTTTATTCCCGGCATGTCGGCTGGTGTGAATGCGAACAGGTCTCTATTTTGCTTCAAGAGTTGGGAAAGATCCTCTTTAAGATCATATGGGAGGTTCCTGTTGATGAAGGTGTATTCTTCTTTGGTTGGCCCTATTTGTAGTTTTTCCATGTCGCCTTCTGGCTTTGGCATGGGTTGGCTGTCTTGTCGGGCGTCCAGGTCGGCTAGGAATATTTCGGCCGCATCTCGGGATTTCTTCCGTAGGGCTAGGCTGGTGTTGTCACACTCTGCTGCGACCTCTCTGTCTCCGTGGATAGTGCCGATGGAGCCGTCGTCGGTTGTGAACTTCATGAGGAGGTATTTGGTAAAGATGACGGCGGAAAAGTCATTGATTGTTTTTCTTCCGAGGATGACGTTGTAGGCTGTGGAGTCTTTGAGGACCACGAATTCGGATAGGATTGTCTTCCTTTGGTTACCTGTCCCTATGGTGATGGGGAGGGTGATCGAGCCGTCTGGTTTGAGGAAGTTGTCTTCGAGTCCCGTGACACCGTTGCGGTGTGTTTGGAGGTTGTCGTTGTGGAGTCCGAGCTTGTCGAAGGCTCCTCGGAAAAGGATGTTTGAGTCTGCACCGGTGTCCACCAGTATCCCTCGTACTAGTCCTGTTCCGATCCTTGCTGAGATGACGAAAGGGGCATCTTCGGCCGAGGTGCCGTGCTGGCAGTCCTCGGGTAGGATGGTTATCGTATTGTCGGCTAGTAGGGGTTTGGTTTCTGACAGCCATGACTTTGAGATCTTTTTTCAGTGTTGATTTTGACTTGCCCGATATGTCTTTTCCTGTGATGACGTTTACTATGATGGTTGGGTCTTCCTCTGGGCTTTCCCTAGGGGGTTGTTTTTGCGCTCTTGGGTTGCGCCCTTCTCTTTCCGGCGACCTGTCTCTTTCTGCACGTTTTGGTTCTCTGATGATTTTGGCAAACTCTGGGAGCTTGCCGTCTCTTATGGCTTGTTCGAGGGCGTCTTTAAGGTCGAAACAGTCTTGTGTTCTGTGCCCGTAACCTCGGTGGTAGTCACAGTAAAGGGTTTTGTTGTCGCCCGTTCTTTCTTTGAGTTGTCGGGCTTTTGGGATGATGCCTCGATCCGCAATCTGGTGGTATATCTCGATAATTGGTGCTGTCAGGGGCGTGTATTAGAGAATTTGCCGATTCTTGGTGGTCGGTTTGTGTTTGTTGGTTTGGGGTGGTCCCTTGGATTTTCTCTTGGTGGTGGGTTATGTCGTGGTGTCGGGTTGCCATATTGGGTGGGGTTGTGTTGCCGCTTATTGGCAGCGACGACCTGGCTGACCTCTTCGTTATTTATGTATTCTTTTGCGACGTTTTGGATCTCGTGCATGGTCCACACGGGTTTGGTGGTGAGGTGTTTGCGGAAGTCTTCGTTCATGAGCCCGTTGGTTAAGCAGAGGCTTGCGACCGAATTCGTGAGCCCGTCGACCGTCAGGCATTCGTCGTTGAAGCGATCGAGGTATTTCCTTGTGGATTCGTCCTATTTTTGTGTGACCCCTAGCAAGCTGGTGGGGTGTTTAGCTTTAGCGATTCTGGTTGTGAATTGTGCCATGAATTTTCGTGTGATGTCGTGGAAACCAGCTATGGATCCGTTTGGGAGGGCGTTGAACCATTTGATTGCTGGCCCGGCTAGGGTTACCGGGAAGGCCCTGCATCGGACTGCGTCGACCGCTCCTTCTAGGTTCATCCTGGCCTCGAAGGCCGTTAGATGTTCATGGGGGTCTTTAGTTCTGTCGTACTTCATGTCAGTGGGTTTATCGTACTTCATGGGGCTCCCATTATTGTGTGGTCGTTTCTTGTGCGCTTGGTTTCTCGGTGCCGCCGATCTTCGTCCGAGTCGTGCTGACGACTCAGATCTCGGGAAGCTCTGCGGTTGTGCCTTTTGCAGTATCGCCGTTCTGGCAATTTTTCTCGCCTGTGGTTGCGCGAGATACTGTGATCGTCTCTCCTATCGTGTCGCCGGGTTGGCGATCTGCCGTGGCGAGATTTTGATCTGCAAGTTGCATGGCTTCCGTGTTCGTTATTGTATTTTCCCTTGGCGGCCAATCTGCCTTCGAGTTCCTGGACTCGGAGACAGAGATCTTGGATGATTTGTGCCGCTTTGTCCTCTGTTTTCTCGGGGTGTCGCGGTTCTGTCACGACGTGATCGTTTTTCTTATTCTGTGCATGGTGGATGGTACTTGCTATCCTCCCTTGATTTGCGACCTTCTGGTGTTCTCGGGTCGGATTCTTTGTTCGGGAGTCATCCCGGCTTGAGGAGTCTTCTTCGAGTACGTCCCCCATTCCGGTTTGGTCGGCGCAAGTGTCCCCACAGATGGCGCCAATGTACAAGATGTCTCCAGTACGGGTTGAGGGATGGATCGGGAACTTGCGGGTTGAGGCGGATACCGGATCGCTTGATTGGAGCAATGGGGGGAGGTACCTGCAAAGACACTCCGACGCTCAAGTCAGAATGGATCAGAAAGGTGTAAGGTGTGTAGAATGAATGAATACTTGGGGGGACTTGGGTCCCCTATTTATAGGTGATGGTAATTATCTTATCTTATCTTGTTTGACTAAGATAAGGGAGACGTTTGAATTCGAAAGTTGGTTGGGAACTCTAGAGAGCCGGCTTCGGGCCCTCTGGAAGAGCGAAGCGGGTAGGACCCGGGTAACCGGGTTTGGTTTAATCCCGGGTCATGGATCCGTGGGCCGGATCCGTAACAAATTTAAAAATTTGTTTCATATTTTTCAAAGTGAAGTAATGATTTATCTTAGTTTCTTTAGCAAAAATATTTTTAAATTTTATGATAATTAAATTTAAAAAAAATATCACATACTTAAATTAATTTATTCAATTAATAAATTTACTCATAACATCCATAAAGTTTATATACACATTCATAATTTCATATTAATAACATCTATAATTTTATACTCATAATATTCTTAATTTCATACGTATGATGTCCATAATTATTAAAATTTTATAAATTAATATTACCAAATTTTAAACTATGTGTGTTATTATATTTCTCAAATTATCTAATATGTGCATAATCGGTCATGATTTTTTTTATTTTGATATTTTTATTTAATATTGGTATTTATGCTTTTTTATTGATTTTAATATGATGGATTAATAATTACTTTTAAAAATTTATTTCTTAATTTTTGTTTATATTTTATTTTTTATTTTTTAATAGTCTATATGTAAAATATGAATTGTATAATAAAAATTATTAAACTTTTTTAATTTGATATCTATAATTTCATATTGTTGGGAATAAGACACAATTCCCCCTTGAAAAAACACCTTTGACAGAGAAATAAAATAGACACAATCACAACACAAGAATTTAACGTGGAAACTCCAATTACCGGAGAAAAAACCACGGCCGTTGTCAAATGACAACCAAAGAATATCACTATGTGAAAATTGTTACAACACATAGACTTCTTTCTCTCACCGGCACCCCAGTACACCCACACTCTCTCAAAGCAAATATCTAACTACACCTCACAACACTCTCTAATAAAGAGTACAGAGGAAAAGAAAAATCAGATACAAGCTTAAAGTGTTTCTGACTGGTGCAAAAACAAATGGAGAACTTAGCCTCATATTTATAGCCTAGGCCACCCACTCCATTTGCTATCCTGAGCAATGTGGGACTAATTCAACCAAATCCTAACAATCTCCACCTTGATTGAAATAGTCACACATCTTCAGCTTCCATTGTCAACACCGACAATTCTTTGCTGCCATTGTCTATACCGACAATCATAGTTCAGAGAACTATCATACTCCACCATGAAAGTATACTCACTTGGAATTAGACCACTCCAAGCATTTCACCTTGGTACAGATCGAAACCTTGCTGAAAATTCATGGTGCAACTTCCAAATTGGCTTTTCCTGGAAGTTCTTTAGCCATCGACCTAACTCCGCCACACACCTTGCATCTCAACGCCAACCAATGCCCGTGTGCAATTGTGGACCCGATTTCCACAACTCATCCTTATCCATAGCAGTGACGTAATACCATGAGGATACTTCTTGTCTTCTAGAGAACATCATCTTCTCTCATAAAGAGAGCAACCAGAGATCTTCTCCTTCAACGCCTTGTGCAAACCTGATTGTATCAACACATCCTTGACTTGTATTTTCCACAAGCCAAAATTGATTCTTCCATCAAATTTCTCTATTTCAAGCTTCACAGCACTTGAATATCCTGACATTGTTGCAACCGTATACTGGAATAGTATAACTCAACTGTAGACCGTGCACTAGGAAGGGTCCCCAGGAAAGAGAGGTGAGTCACAATGGACACACTTAAATACCAAGTCTTTCCTTAGCCAGAACCTTTCCAAACTGCATTCTCATAGTGTCACACTGCCTTCCAGCAACAACAACAGCAACCAAAGATCAACCTCAAGCCACAGGACAAAATTCTTTTTTGATGTGGAAGGTCAGACTAGGCTGCAACCACAGAGCATACTAAGAATAAATCCCACCGAACCGAAGCTCTTGATACCACTTGTTGGGAATAATACACCATTCCCCCTTGAGAAAACACCTTTGACAGAGAAATAAAATAGACACAATCACAACACAAGAATTTAACGTGGAAACTCCAATTACCGGAGAAAAAATCACGGCCGTTGTCAAATGACAACCAGAGAATATCACTATGTGAAAATTGTTACAACACATAGACTTCTTTCTCTCACCGGCACCCCAGTACACCCACACTCTCTCAAAGCAAATATCTAACTACACCTCACAACACTCTCTAATAAAGAGTACAGAGGAAAAGAAAAATCAGATACAAGCTTAAAGTGTTTCTGACTGGTGCAAAAACAAATGGAGAACTTAGCCTCATATTTATAGCCTAGGCCACCCACTCCATTTGCTATCCTGAGCAATGTGGGACTAATTCAACCAAATCCTAACACATATATATAGCATCTATAATTTTAAACACATAATATCTATAATCATTGAATTAGAACTAATTTATTATTTATTATTTTTTTTGTAGGTCAAAAACTAATTGATATGGTCACCATTAATACGAGCTATAACTCGGCCCCATAACCGTTACTGACCATCACCATAACTCGACATTTTGCCGTTATTGCTCGGTTCTTATGAGCTATAACTCGGTGGCGTTAATATTACCATAACCGACGTCCCAAACGGAAAGATAAAATCGGTTACGAAACCGATTTTATCACCTACAATGTAACGGACGAACATATTTCTATAAAAGGAAGGTAAAATGTCTTTTTTGGTATCTTTATCTTGAACTTAACACCATAACTGACTTAAGCATTGGAGTGCCTTTGCAGGTACAACCTACTCCCTTTGTATTGCTCGTACCTTCATATCTACAACAAACATAAAGAGCTCGGACTCTGAGGAGCGGACGCCCAACCTCGCAGCACATAGCTCGGCTAACCTCGAGGAGTGGAAGCCGACCTATTTCCCAGGCAAGATCAATTGGCGCCCACCGTGGGGCCGAGGAAATCATATTTTTTCTTTTGGTCCCATCACTTCCATCTGCATCAATGGCTGACGTACCGCCTCCGTCACTGTACGAACTCATGCGAATGGTAGCTGAGCTACAACAAGCTAATCAACGGATGGCTGACGAAAACCAAATAATGTCTGCTCAAATTGCTGAACTAAATCATGCTCGGATTGAACACAATGATGCTCACCGCCAACAGGCGGAAGACGAGGAACATCAATCCCAACCGACTCATGTTTCGGAAACCGCTCAACATGAAGAGCAGCAGCCCGATGACGAGAAAGAAGAATCCGAGGACCTTGTAGGCCCCTTTACAGAAGAAGTAATGAACTTCGAACTGCCGAAGAGGTTCACTCTGCCGTTGACCCTCACGCCTTATGATGGACTCGGAGATCCGAGGAAGTTCATAAAGAAATTCCGATCAATAATGATCATCAATGGTGCATCAGATACAGTCTTATGTCGTTGTTTTCCGAATTATTTAGACGGTCCTGCACTTGATTGGTTGTGTGCTTTGCCTGCAGGTTCCATTTCACGCTTTCATCAGCTGGCGAAGTTATTTGAAGAACATTTCGCCGGATCTGCAATATACTTGCACGACTCTGATTACCTGAACACCATCAAGCAAGGACCAAACGAAAGCCTAAAGGACTATATGACTCGTTTTACCAAAATCGCAATCAGCATACCAGATCTCCACCCCGAGGTCCATCTGCATGCAATTAAAAGCGGCCTCCGACCCGGGAAATTCCAGGAGACGATCGCAGTGGCAAAACCGAAGACTCTAGCAGAATTTTGAGAGAAAGCAAAAGGACAAATTGACATCGAGGAACTCCGACAAGCTCGGAAATCTGACAAGTCACACTTCCGCGAAGAAGATAAGAACTCAACCACTAAGAAAAGTTTTAAACTAACACCTCGATTTGATTCTTATACGCAGTTTAACACTAAAAGGGAAGACATAATCAAGGAGATCTTGAACTCCAAATTAATCAAGCCACCAAGAAAGGCCGGCACATACCAGGATGCAAGGCATGTAGACAAATCAAAGTACTGCGCTTTCCACCAAAAACACGGCCACAATACCGATGATTGTGTGGTCGCCAAAGATCTCTTAGAACGACTAGCAAGACAAGGCCACCTAGACAAATACATTGGTGGTCACATCCAAAAACGTGGCCCCAGTTCCACAACAAACGACCTCTCTGAACAACACCGAGGAAAAGAGAAGGCATCCTCAAACCAATATGAAAGACCACGAGGTATAATCAATTGTATTTCAGGAGGATACGCAAGTGGGGGATACTCAAACTCAGCAAGGAAAAGGTCATTCAGAGCAATATGCTCAGTAGAAGGACCAAAGCAAGATACAGCAATCAATAACCCACAACCAGAGGTCACCTTCACACAGGCCGACTTTAACTCCAACATACAAAATTTGGACGACCCTGTGGTAATCACCCTCCAGCTAGGGGATCTATTAGTGAAAAAAGTACTCTTGGATCCCGGGAGCAGTGCCGATGTTCTGTTTTACTCAACATTTCAAAAGATGAAGCTCAGCGACAACATGCTACAGTCCACAGGAGGAGACTTAGTCGGATTCTCGGGAGAACGCGTTCCAATACTCGGTTCAGTGTGGTTACAAACCACACTGGGTGAGCATCCTCTTTCAAAAACTAATGATATTCAATATCTAGTAGTTAACTGTTTCAGTCCATATAACCTTATCCTTGGCCGACCTTTTTTAAATAAGTTCGGCGCCATTGTCTCTACCGTCCATCTCTGTGTAAAGTTTCCATTGCAGGATGATCAGGTTGCAACAATCCATGGAGATCATAAAGAGGCCCGACAGTGTTATAACACCAGCATGAAGTTCCAAAACCGCTCAACACAACAAGTCAACAATGTCGAACTCAAGCAAAACGAGGACACACTAGCTGACCTCGACCCAAGAGCCGATTTTCTCGAGCGACCAAAACCATCCGATGACCTGCAAAAAGTGTATTTTAATAATGACCCTAAAAAATTTACATATGTAGGTACATCAATCAACCCAACTGAGTTACAGGCCATAAAAACGTTTCTACAAGAAAACGCCGAGCTTTTTGCCTGGAAACCTGCAGACATGCCCGGCATTGATCCACAAATTATCACTCATAAACTAGCAATAAACTCGGCAGTCCGACCAGTACAGCAGAAGAAACGAAAACTCGGCGAAGAAAAGAGGAGAGCGTCACTAGAAGAAACACAAAAACTCATCAACGCTGAATTTATCAAAGAGATCAGATTCACTACATGGCTAGCCAATGTGGTAATGGTAAGGAAACAAAACGGTAAGTGGCGCATGTGCGTCGATTTCACCGATTTAAACAAGGCATGCCCCAAGGATTCTTACCCCCTACCATCCATAGACTCTTTAGTAGACAATGCATCAGGTTACGCTACTTTAAGTTTTATGGATGCGTATTCAGGGTATAATCAAATACTCATGCACCCCTCCGATAAAGATAAAACAGCTTTTATCACTGATTTCGGTAACTATTGTTATAAAGTTATGCCATTTGGATTAAAGAACGCAGGTGCAACTTATCAACGCCTTATGGATAAAGTGTTCGCCAAACAAATCGGCAGAAACATCGAAGTTTATGTCGATGATATGGTCGCCAAAACAAAAACCGGACATAATCACATCAGCGACCTTACAGAAATATTTGGCCAGATCCGCCAGTACAACATGCGCCTCAACCCCGAGAAATGTGCCTTCGCCGTTCAAGGGGGTAAGTTTTTAGGTTTTTTACTAACGTGCAGGGGAATAGAGGCAAACCCAGACAAATGCCGAGCAGTGTTGGACATGGCCAGCCCCAAAACAGTAAAAGAAGTTCAGCGTCTCACAGGACGCCTTGCCGCACTTTCCAGATTTGTTCCCTGTTTAGCTTCAACTTCTATTCCTTTTTTCCAAACAATTAAAAAGAAAAACAGATTTGAATGGAACGACGATTGTGAGAAAGCATTTTCCAAATTAAAAACAACTCTCTCACAACCGCCAATTTTACAAAAACCCCTACAAGGGGAGGACTTATTTCTATATCTGTCAGTCACTGATTGGGCGATAAGCTCGGCCCTTGTATCAGAGAGAAACAAAGTGCAACATCCGATATACTTCGTCAGCAAAACTCTCCAACATGCCGAGCTCAATTACCCAAGGATTGAGAAGCTCGCACTGGCACTAATATTCTCGGCACGACGTCTCCGACCTTACTTCCAGAGCCACGTTATCTACGTCAGAACAGATCACCCACTAAGACAAGTGTTACACAAACCAGAAATCGCAGGACGACTCATAAAGTGGGCAGTCGAACTGTCTGAGTTCGATATCAGATACCAATCCAGAGGACCGATCAAGTCACAATTTTTAGCAGATTTCATCGCCGAGTTTACTACACCATCTGAGGAAGATCATGCAAAACAATGGATCTTATATGTGGATGGATCTTCCAATAATGGGGGTTGTGGAGCAGGAATACGCCTGGAAGCCGAGGACGGATTCATACTTGAACACTCAATACACTTAGCTTTCAAAGCCAGCAATAACCAATCCGAGTATGAAGCACTGCTCGCTGGACTCCCACTCTGTTTAGATCTCCAAATCTCGACGATCAAGGTATATTGTGATTCTTTGTTAGTAGTACAGCAGGTAAACGACCTTTTCCAGGTAAAAGATCCTCTACTCTCTAAATACCTGCTATTAGTCAAAAAATTATTAAAAAAATTTGTCAAATTTGAAATAGAACATATACCACGCGAACAAAATCAAAGGGCAGATATCTTATCAAAGCTCGGCAGCACACAATCCGAGTTATCCACACTGCAACAATTCACAATAACATCACCCACTGTTACTCTGACAAATGTGTTAAGTGTTACACAGGTAAAAGATTGGAGGGAAGACTTTATACACTATTTACAAACAGGTAATATACCAGAAGGGGTCGAGAACGATAAAAAGTTCCGACGGCAAGCATCCTCCTTCACAACACTCAACGGAACATTATATCGACGTGGATATACTCGCCCCCTACTAAAATGCCTCAACAAGCCAGAAGCTGACATAGCATTAGCAGAAGCACATGAAGGAATCTGTGGCACACATACAGGAGCTCGGAGCCTAGCATCAAAAATCCTCCGAGCTGGATTCTTCTGGCCGACATTGAAACAGGACAGCCAACAAAAAATCAGGACATGCCAGAATTGCCAAAGACACGCACCATTGATACACATACCTGCCGAGCAAATGCATCATTCAGAAATCAGCTGGCCATTTAACCAATGGGGTTTGGATATACTCGGGCCGTTTCCTACAGCACCGGGCCAGGTAAAATTTCTTATCGTCGGCATTGATTATTTCTCCAAATGGGTGGAAGCCCAACCTTTAGCAAGAATAACATCTCAACAAATTATTTCTTTCGTTTGGAAAAACATAATTTGCCGATTTGGCATACCTCAACATATCACAACTGACAACGGTCGCCAGTTTGCCGACCAAAAGTTTCAATCTTTCTTGCAGAATCTCAAAATAAACCAACACTTCGCCTCCGTTGAACACCCTCAAACGAACGGACTAGCTGAGGCTGCAAATAAGGTCATCCTGCATGCACTAAAAAAGAAACTAGATGACGCCAAAGGACTCTGGGCCGAACTAATACCTGAAGTCCTTTGGGGATACAACACCACCCCACAAACATCAACAAAAGAAACGCCATTCAGACTGGTATATGGATCGGAAGCCATGATCCCCCTAGAGATCTCCCAGAACTCAATCCGAACTTACATGGACAACCAAGACGAAGCTCAGAAATCCGAGCTCGACATCATTGAAGAAATCAGAGACATCGCCGCCTTGAAGCAACGCGCGGCGCAGCAAGTAATTGCTCGACAGTACAACAAGTCGGTCAAAAGCAGATCATTCGTCAAAGGAGACTTAGTCCTCCGCAAGACCGAAACTGCTCGGAAACCACCAACACATGGAAAGCTCGCAGCCAATTGGGACGGTCCATACCGAGTATCAAACGTACTCGGTCAAGGAGCATACAAGCTAGAATCATTAGATGGTAAACTCATGCCTAGTACATGGAATGTGTCTTCCTTAAAGAAATTTTATAGTTAAAAGACAGGGACAGGCTTGTACTCTTTTTCCTACTGCCAAGATTTTATCCCAAAGGGTTTTGCTTGGAGAGGTTTTAACGAGGCTAGCCTACCTGCACCTTTGTATTCAAAAGGTTCATAAAAACTCCGAATATATAGGAGACAAATATCATCTTCTTTATCAAATAACTATACGACTAGTATTGTCGATCAAATATAACCCTATCAAATACAGCTCAGACAAAGCCTAATATATGTCTAAGCTACAACCTGCCATCATCAGATAACCACAGCAACAAAGATAGCAATAAGCTCGGAACACTTTCCGGCAAATATCAAACAGCTTTTATAAAAAGCATCACATTCAAAATTCAAACAAGTCAAATTCAACAAAGTTCAAACAAAACAAGCTAACTATCACATATGCAAAATAAATTCAAACACGTTTCTAACAGAACACACTAAACATTATCGGCTTCATCTTTCCAGGATCCATACCAGAAAGATCGGCATCTGGAACCAAAAACTTAACCTGCAACCTCGCCCTTTCAAAACCTTCAACAAAAGAATCTAATATCTCATCCGCCTTTTTCTTCTCCATCTCCTTAAATTGAGCAGTAACCTCAATCAAACGAGTTTGTATGTTCACCAGATCACTTTCCTTTTTCTTCAAATCTTCCACATCTCTAGAATAACTTTCTTTAGTCTCCTTCAACAACTTCTCGGTCTCAGTCAAACGAGCTTGAAGCTCAGCAGCAACACTCTTACTCTTCACCAACTCCTCCTTCAAAACAGAAACCTCTCCTTTCTCTGCAGAAACCCTCTTATTTTTCAACTCTTGGCTACGCCCAAGACTTGCAAGACGAAGACCAACAACCTAAAGAAATAAACTCATAAGACTCCCAAAAGGAAGAGTAAAGAAAAACCAATAAAATCATTACCTGCATATACTGCCCAACAGCCATGTCCCCGACTTCCTTTGCAAGAGTAACGTCAGCCGACGACTGACAATACTCGTCCACCACTGCCATATAGGGATACTCCTTTCCCCACACCGAAAATGCCTCACTTTGTTCCGAAATTTCATGAAGCCTTTTTTGATTGCCCATAAAAGCCTGTATCTCTTCAAGAGGAACCCCTATCTCCTTATCGTCAGAATCATCCGACAAATCAACAAGGTCGGACTTCTTCCTCTTCTTCGCAATCACCTTCCTCCGACCTTGACGAGGCTGCGTAACCTCGCCGACACCAGCAACTTTCTCAGCATTAGACGACGATACCTCTTTCTCCAGATTCTTATTTTTGAAACGCGTCCTCAAAGACGCAGCTGAAACACCAGGATATTTACCACCTGTGAAAACAACAAACACATCAGACACACGACAAGAAGCAATAAACACCTTATAAAAACCCTATGACTCACCCAAATAGGCTACCACAGCATCTTTATCCTCCTCCCACTTCAGAAGCTCATACATTGAAATTAAGTCTCCCTGACCGATATTTTCAACAAGAAACTCAATCACACAAACGTTCCTCGGAGAAATAACCTCAGGACCGAGTATATTCTGAGGTTCCGAGCACCAATACAATGGGAACTTCTCAGCCAGATTTTCATCCACGAAAAACGGAAAATCTTTTTCCAAAGCACTAACCTTTAAATACATCTCTTTAAAATCTTTAAAAGAGGATTTGTACAATTTGAAAATGCCAAAACCAGGGGTGCTATTGAAGTTTATCCAACCACCTTTCCACACCCCTTTGGCTTGAAATAAAGAAAAGAAAAGGTCAACAGACGGCACCACTTCCAGAAACTCCATTAAAATTTCATACGAACGGAGAAACGCCCACCCATTGGGATGAAGCTGCGACGGAGCACAGTTTAACTGCCTCAACACCTGACATTCGAAATCAGTGAAAGGTAATCTAACTCTCAACTCCTCAAGAACACAGCTGTGCATATAGAAAAATTCAAAGTCTCTACCCCGGTGATAAACCCTATCATTAACACTACAGGGGAGCAACTCAACCCCAACCCCAGAGTTCCGCCTCACCACCCTACTAGCATCTACTTCCTTAACAGCAGCTTCATCACAGAACAATGACACCCGAGACCTCACGTCATTCCCTCCCCAGTCATAAGACCAATCTATTTCACCTTTCTTCTCCTTCTCAAACCCCATTAGAAACAGTAAACAAACATGCAACCAAGAAATACAAAGAGTTGAGAGAAGAAACGAATTAGAAGAAGACAAACGTGACCATACCTCTCTTGCTCATTCTCCAGACAAGAAGCAGAAAACCAAAAACGCCCAAAATTCCAATCAGCAAAAACAATTAATCACAACCAAAAAACGTTCCAAATATCAAAACCCCCTCAGTCACATCAAACGACGAAAGAAGCATTGGAAACCATCAAAACATTAATGAAGAACCCACTCCTTCTCTCTCCTGAACAAAAAACACGCACAATTTTCCACGTGGCGCAAACGGGAAGTTACTTTAATGAAGTACGTTGAACTGGGGGCTCACTCAGTAACCCACTTAACCGAGTTATAACTCATTACAAAAGCTCAACCTGCTTCATTAAAAAACTTTCCTCAGGCTAAGCTTGGGGGCTGTGATATGGTCACCATTAATACGAGCTATAACTCGGCCCCATAACCGTTACTGACCATCACCATAACTCGACATTTTGCCGTTATTGCTCGGCCCTTATGAGCTATAACTCGGTGGCGTTAATATTACCATAACCGACGTCCCAAACGGAAAGATAAAATCGGTTACGAAACCGATTTTATCACCTACAATGTAACGGACGAACATATTTCTATAAAAGGAAGGTAAAATGTCTTTTTTGGTATCTTTATCTTGAACTTAACACCATAACTGACTTAAGCATTGGAGTGCCTTTGCAGGTACAACCTACTCCCTTTGTATTGCTCGTACCTTCATATCTACAACAAACATAAAGAGCTCGGACTCTGAGGAGCGGACGCCCAACCTCGCAGCACATAGCTCGGCTAACCTCGAGGAGTGGAAGCCGACCTATTTCCCAGGCAAGATCACTAATAATTCTGGATGTTTCTAATTTCAATAAATATAGACTAATTAAATTTAAGATATTTTTATTTTTTATAAAATAGATCGAAATGATTTGAGATTTTTTTAGGATTAAAAATGTCAAAATTTAAAATTTTTATTTAAAATAAATTATAGAATTATGAGTGTAACAAAAGAGAATTTTTTAAAATTTGATTCCTATTAAATTTGAAGTTTATTTTTGATGTTGATATGGTCACCATTAATACGAGCTATAACTCGGCCCCATAACCGTTACTGACCATCACCATAACTCGACATTTTGCCGTTATTGCTCGGCCCTTATGAGCTATAACTCGGTGGCGTTAATATTACCATAACCGACGTCCCAAACGGAAAGATAAAATCGGTTACGAAACCAATTTTATCACCTACAATGTAACGGACGAACATATTTCTATAAAAGGAAGGTAAAATGTCTTTTTTGGTATCTTTATCTTGAACTTAACACCATAACTGACTTAAGCATTGGAGTGCCTTTGCAGGTACAACCTACTCCCTTTGTATTGCTCGTACCTTCATATCTACAACAAACATAAAGAGCTCGGACTCTGAGGAGCGGACGCCCAACCTCGCAGCACATAGCTCGGCTAACCTCGAGGAGTGGAAGCCGACCTATTTCCCAGGCAAGATCAATTGGCGCCCACCGTGGGGCCGAGAAAATCATATTTTTTCTTTTGGTCCCATCACTTCCATCTGCATCAATGGCTGACGTACCGCCTCCGTCACTGTCCGAACTCATGCGAATGGTAGCTGAGCTACAACAAGCTAATCAACGGATGGCTGACGAAAACCAAATAATGTCTGCTCAAATTGCTGAACTAAATCATGCTCGGATTGAACACAATGATGCTCACCGCCAACAGGCGGAAGACGAGGAACATCAATCCCAACCGACTCATGTTTCGGAAACCGCTCAACATGAAGAGCAGCAGCCCGATGACGAGAAAGAAGAATCCGAGGACCTTGTAGGCCCCTTTACAGAAGAAGTAATGAACTTCGAACTGCCGAAGAGGTTCACTCTGCCGTTGACCCTCACGCCTTATGATGGACTCGGAGATCCGAGGAAGTTCATAAAGAAATTCCGATCAATAATGATCGTCAATGGTGCATCAGATACAGTCTTATGTCGTTGTTTTCCGAATTATTTAGACGGTCCTGCACTTGATTGGTTGTGTGCTTTGCCTGCAGGTTCCATTTCACGCTTTCATCAGCTGGCGAAGTTATTTGAAGAACATTTCGCCGGATCTGCAATATACTTGCACGACTCTGATTACCTGAACACCATCAAGCAAGGACCAAACGAAAGCCTAAAGGACTATATGACTCGTTTTACCAAAATCGCAATCAGCATACCAGATCTCCACCCCGAGGTCCATCTGCATGCAATTAAAAGCGGCCTCCGACCCGGGAAATTCCAGGAGACGATCGCAGTGGCAAAACCGAAGACTCTAGCAGAATTTCGAGAGAAAGCAAAAGGACAAATTGACATCGAGGAACTCCGACAAGCTCGGAAATCTGACAAGTCACACTTCCGCGAAGAAGATAAGAACTCAACCACTAAGAAAAGTTTTAAACTAACACCTCGATTTGATTCTTATACGCAGTTTAACACTAAAAGGGAAGACATAATCAAGGAGATCTTGAACTCCAAATTAATCAAGCCACCAAGAAAGGCCGGCACATACCAGGATGCAAGGCATGTAGACAAATCAAAGTACTGCGCTTTCCACCAAAAACACGGCCACAATACCGATGATTGTGTGGTCGCCAAAGATCTCTTAGAACGACTAGCAAGACAAGGCCACCTAGACAAATACATTGGTGGTCACATCCAAAAACGTGGCCCCAGTTCCACAACAAACGACCTCTCTGAACAACACCGAGGAAAAGAGAAGGCATCCTCAAACCAATATGAAAGACCACGAGGTATAATCAATTGTATTTCAGGAGGATACGCAAGTGGGGGATACTCAAACTCAGCAAGGAAAAGGTCATTCAGAGCAATATGCTCAGTAGAAGGACCAAAGCAAGATACAGCAATCAATAACCCACAACCAGAGGTCACCTTCACACAGGCCGACTTTAACTCCAACATACAAAATTTGGACGACCCTGTGGTAATCACCCTCCAGCTAGGGGATCTATTAGTGAAAAAAGTACTCTTGGATCCCGGGAGCAGTGCCGATGTTCTGTTTTACTCAACATTTCAAAAGATGAAGCTCAGCGACAACATGCTACAGTCCACAGGAGGAGACTTAGTCGGATTCTCGGGAGAACGCGTTCCAATACTCGGTTCAGTGTGGTTACAAACCACACTGGGTGAGCATCCTCTTTCAAAAACTAATGATATTCAATATCTAGTAGTTAACTGTTTCAGTCCATATAACCTTATCCTTGGCCGACCTTTTTTAAATAAGTTCGGCGCCATTGTCTCTACCGTCCATCTCTGTGTAAAGTTTCCATTGCAGGATGATCAGGTTGCAACAATCCATGGAGATCATAAAGAGGCCCGACAGTGTTATAACACCAGCATGAAGTTCCAAAACCGCTCAACACAACAAGTCAACAATGTCGAACTCAAGCAAAACGAGGACACACTAGCTGACCTCGACCCAAGAGCCGATTTTCTCGAGCGACCAAAACCATCCGATGACCTGCAAAAAGTGTATTTTAATAATGACCCTAAAAAATTTACATATGTAGGTACATCAATCAACCCAACTGAGTTACAGGCCATAAAAACGTTTCTACAAGAAAACGCCGAGCTTTTTGCCTGGAAACCTGCAGACATGCCCGGCATTGATCCACAAATTATCACTCATAAACTAGCAATAAACTCGGCAGTCCGACCAGTACAGCAGAAGAAACGAAAACTCGGCGAAGAAAAGAGGAGAGCGTCACTAGAAGAAACACAAAAACTCATCAACGCTGAATTTATCAAAGAGATCAGATTCACTACATGGCTAGCCAATGTGGTAATGGTAAGGAAACAAAACGGTAAGTGGCGCATGTGCGTCGATTTCACCGATTTAAACAAGGCATGCCCCAAGGATTCTTACCCCCTACCATCCATAGACTCTTTAGTAGACAATGCATCAGGTTACGCTACTTTAAGTTTTATGGATGCGTATTCAGGGTATAATCAAATACTCATGCACCCCTCCGATAAAGATAAAACAGCTTTTATCACTGATTTCGGTAACTATTGTTATAAAGTTATGCCATTTGGATTAAAGAACGCAGGTGCAACTTATCAACGCCTTATGGATAAAGTGTTCGCCAAACAAATCGGCAGAAACATCGAAGTTTATGTCGATGATATGGTCGCCAAAACAAAAACCGGACATAATCACATCAGCGACCTTACAGAAATATTTGGCCAGATCCGCCAGTACAACATGCGCCTCAACCCCGAGAAATGTGCCTTCGCCGTTCAAGGGGGTAAGTTTTTAGGTTTTTTACTAACGTGCAGGGGAATAGAGGCAAACCCAGACAAATGCCGAGCAGTGTTGGACATGGCCAGCCCCAAAACAGTAAAAGAAGTTCAGCGTCTCACAGGACGCCTTGCCGCACTTTCCAGATTTGTTCCCTGTTTAGCTTCAACTTCTATTCCTTTTTTCCAAACAATTAAAAAGAAAAACAGATTTGAATGGAACGACGATTGTGAGAAAGCATTTTCCAAATTAAAAACAACTCTCTCACAACCGCCAATTTTACAAAAACCCCTACAAGGGGAGGACTTATTTCTATATCTGTCAGTCACTGATTGGGCGATAAGCTCGGCCCTTGTATCAGAGAGAAACAAAGTGCAACATCCGATATACTTCGTCAGCAAAACTCTCCAACATGCCGAGCTCAATTACCCAAGGATTGAGAAGCTCGCACTGGCACTAATATTCTCGGCACGACGTCTCCGACCTTACTTCCAGAGCCACGTTATCTACGTCAGAACAGATCACCCACTAAGACAAGTGTTACACAAACCAGAAATCGCAGGACGACTCATAAAGTGGGCAGTCGAACTGTCTGAGTTCGATATCAGATACCAATCCAGAGGACCGATCAAGTCACAATTTTTAGCAGATTTCATCGCCGAGTTTACTACACCATCTGAGGAAGATCATGCAAAACAATGGATCTTATATGTGGATGGATCTTCCAATAATGGGGGTTGTGGAGCAGGAATACGCCTGGAAGCCGAGGACGGATTCATACTTGAACACTCAATACACTTAGCTTTCAAAGCCAGCAATAACCAATCCGAGTATGAAGCACTGCTCGCTGGACTCCCACTCTGTTTAGATCTCCAAATCTCGACGATCAAGGTATATTGTGATTCTTTGTTAGTAGTACAGCAGGTAAACGACCTTTTCCAGGTAAAAGATCCTCTACTCTCTAAATACCTGCTATTAGTCAAAAAATTATTAAAAAAATTTGTCAAATTTGAAATAGAACATATACCACGCGAACAAAATCAAAGGGCAGATATCTTATCAAAGCTCGGCAGCACACAATCCGAGTTATCCACACTGCAACAATTCACAATAACATCACCCACTGTTACTCTGACAAATGTGTTAAGTGTTACACAGGTAAAAGATTGGAGGGAAGACTTTATACACTATTTACAAACAGGTAATATACCAGAAGGGGTCGAGAACGATAAAAAGTTCCGACGGCAAGCATCCTCCTTCACAACACTCAACGGAACATTATATCGACGTGGATATACTCGCCCCCTACTAAAATGCCTCAACAAGCCAGAAGCTGACATAGCATTAGCAGAAGCACATGAAGGAATCTGTGGCACACATACAGGAGCTCGGAGCCTAGCATCAAAAATCCTCCGAGCTGGATTCTTCTGGCCGACATTGAAACAGGACAGCCAACAAAAAATCAGGACATGCCAGAATTGCCAAAGACACGCACCATTGATACACATACCTGCCGAGCAAATGCATCATTCAGAAATCAGCTGGCCATTTAACCAATGGGGTTTGGATATACTCGGGCCGTTTCCTACGGCACCGGGCCAGTTTGCCGACCAAAAGTTTCAATCTTTCTTGCAGAATCTCAAAATAAACCAACACTTCGCCTCCGTTGAACACCCTCAAATGAACGGACTAGCTGAGGCTGCAAATAAGGTCATCCTGCATGCACTAAAAAAGAAACTAGATGACGCCAAAGGACTCTGGGCCGAACTAATACCTGAAGTCCTTTGGGGATACAACACCACCCCACAAACATCAACAAAAGAAACGCCATTCAGACTGGTATATGGATCGGAAGCCATGATCCCCCTAGAGATCTCCCAGAACTCAATCCGAACTTACATGGACAACCAAGACGAAGCTCGGAAATCCGAGCTCGACATCATTGAAGAAATCAGAGACATCGCCGCCTTGAAGCAACGCGCGGCGCAGCAAGTAATTGCTCGACAGTACAACAAGTCGGTCAAAAGCAGATCATTCGTCAAAGGAGACTTAGTCCTCCGCAAGACCGAAACTGCTCGGAAACCACCAACACATGGAAAGCTCGCAGCCAATTGGGACGGTCCATACCGAGTATCAAACGTACTCGGTCAAGGAGCATACAAGCTAGAATCATTAGATGGTAAACTCATGCCTAGTACATGGAATGTGTCTTCCTTAAAGAAATTTTATAGTTAAAAGACAGGGACAGGCTTGTACTCTTTTTCCTACTGCCAAGATTTTATCCCAAAGGGTTTTGCTTGGAGAGGTTTTAACGAGGCTAGCCTACCTGCACCTTTGTATTCAAAAGGTTCATAAAAACTCCGAATATATAGGAGACAAATATCATCTTCTTTATCAAATAACTATACGACTAGTATTGTCGATCAAATATAACCCTATCAAATACAGCTCAGACAAAGCCTAATATATGTCTAAGCTACAACCTGCCATCATCAGATAACCACAGCAACAAAGATAGCAATAAGCTCGGAACACTTTCCGGCAAATATCAAACAGCTTTTATAAAAAGCATCACATTCAAAATTCAAACAAGTCAAATTCAACAAAGTTCAAACAAAACAAGCTAACTATCACATATGCAAAATAAATTCAAACACGTTTCTAACAGAACACACTAAACATTATCGGCTTCATCTTCTGCATCGCCATCATCTTCGATCAGTTGACCATCTCGAACTATCTTTCCAGGATCCATACCAGAAAGATCGGCATCTGGAACCAAAAACTTAACCTGCAACCTCGCCCTTTCAAAACCTTCAACAAAAGAATCTAATATCTCATCCGCCTTTTTCTTCTCCATCTCCTTAAATTGAGCAGTAACCTCAATCAAACGAGTTTGTATGTTCACCAGATCACTTTCCTTTTTCTTCAAATCTTCCACATCTCTAGAATAACTTTCTTTAGTCTCCTTCAACAACTTCTCGGTCTCAGTCAAACGAGCTTGAAGCTCAGCAGTAACACTCTTACTCTTCACCAACTCCTCCTTCAAAACAGAAACCTCTCCTTTCTCTACAGAAACCCTCTTATTTTTCAACTCTTGGCTACGCCCAAGACTTGCAAGACGAAGACCAACAACCTAAAGAAATAAACTCATAAGACTCCCAAAAGGAAGAGTAAAGAAAAACCAATAAAATCATTACCTGCATATACTGCCCAACAGCCATGTCCCCGACTTCCTTTGCAAGAGTAACGTCAGCCGACGACTGACAATACTCGTCCACCACAGCCATATAGGGATACTCCTTTCCCCACACCGAAAATGCCTCACTTTGTTCCGAAATTTCATGAAGCCTTTTTTGATTGCCCATAAAAGCCTGTATCTCTTCAAGAGGAACCCCTATCTCCTTATCGTCAGAATCATCCGACAAATCAACAAGGTCGGACTTCTTCCTCTTCTTCGCAATCACCTTCCTCCGACCTTGACGAGACTGCGTAACCTCGCCGACACCAGCAACTTTCTCAGCATTAGACGACGATACCTCTTTCTCCAGATTCTTATTTTTGAAACGCGTCCTCAAAGACGCAGCTGAAACACCAGGATATTTACCACCTGTGAAAACAACAAACACATCAGACACACGACAAGAAGCAATAAACACCTTATAAAAACCCTATGACTCACCCAAATAGGCTACCACAGCATCTTTATCCTCCTCCCACTTCAGAAGCTCATACATTGAAATTAAGTCTCCCCGACCGATATTTTCAACAAGAAACTCAATCACACAAACGTTCCTCGGAGAAATAACCTCAGGACCGAGTATATTCTGAGGTTCCGAGCACCAATACAATGGGAACTTCTCAGCCAGATTTTCATCCACGAAAAACGGAAAATCTTTTTCCAAAGCACTAACCTTTAAATACATCTCTTTAAAATCTTTAAAAGAGGATTTGTACAATTTGAAAATGCCAAAACCAGGGGTGCTATTGAAGTTTATCCAACCACCTTTCCACACCCCTTTGGCTTGAAATAAAGAAAAGAAAAGGTCAACAGATGGCACCACTTCCAGAAACTCCATTAAAATTTCATACGAACGGAGAAACGCCCACCCATTGGGATGAAGCTGCGACGGAGCACAGTTTAACTGCCTCAACACCTGACATTCGAAATCAGTGAAAGGTAATCTAACTCTCAACTCCTCAAGAACACAGCTGTGCATATAGAAAAATTCAAAGTCTCTACCCCGGTGATAAACCCTATCATTAACACTACAGGGGAGCAACTCAACCCCAACCCCAGAGTTCCGCCTCACCACCCTACTAGCATCTACTTCCTTAACAGCAGCTTCATCACAGAACAATGACACCCGAGACCTCACGTCATCCCCTACCCAGTCATAAGACCAATCTATTTCACCTTTCTTCTCCTTCTCAAACCCCATTAGAAACAGTAAACAAACATGCAACCAAGAAATACAAAGAGTTGAGAGAAGAAACGAATTAGAAGAAGACAAACGTGACCATACCTCTCTTGCTCATTCTCCAGACAAGAAGCAGAAAACCAAAAACGCCCAAAATTCCAATCAGCAAAAACAATTAATCACAACCAAAAAACGTTCCAAATATCAAAACCCCCTCAGTCACATCAAACGACGAAAGAAGCATTGGAAACCATCAAAACATTAATGAAGAACCCACTCCTTCTCTCTCCTGAACAAAAAACACGCACAATTTTCCACGTGGCGCAAACGGGAAGTTACTTTAATGAAGTACGTTGAACTGGGGGCTCACTCAGTAACCCACTTAACCGAGTTATAACTCATTACAAAAGCTCAACCTGCTTCATTAAAAAACTTTCCTCAGGCTAAGCTTGGGGGCTGTGATATGGTCACCATTAATACGAGCTATAACTCGGCCCCATAACCGTTACTGACCATCACCATAACTCGACATTTTGCCGTTATTGCTCGGCCCTTATGAGCTATAACTCGGTGGCGTTAATATTACCATAACCGACGTCCCAAACGGAAAGATAAAATCGGTTACGAAACCGATTTTATCACCTACAATGTAACGGACGAACATATTTCTATAAAAGGAAGGTAAAATGTCTTTTTTGGTATCTTTATCTTGAACTTAACACCATAACTGACTTAAGCATTGGAGTGCCTTTGCAGGTACAACCTACTCCCTTTGTATTACTCGTACCTTCATATCTACAACAAACATAAAGAGCTCAGACTCTGAGGAGCGGACGCCCAACCTCGCAGCACATAGCTCGGCTAACCTCGAGGAGTGGAAGCCGACCTATTTCCCAGGCAAGATCAGATGTAATTAAATAAAAAAAATAATTATAAAAAAATTAATTATATCATTAAGTTAAAAAAATAATTTAAATTTTTTTATCAATACAAATAATATTAATTATATATTTTTATTTATTATCTATAATATTTTAAATACCTAGCATTATTCTCAAATACCTTTTTCACAAGATAACATGATAACGAATTAGTGAGTTCCTTAATTATTTTGGGAGTATACTCATGCTGGCCGTTGTTAGTTCGGGTGTGCAAGTATATCCTGAAAAAAAAAAGAAAAAAAAAAAAACTTTAGCAACGTATATATGTACAGTTGACATTGTAGGTAATTTTAAGCTCGGATTATAGAGTAATTTTTAGTTTAGGCTAAAAACACTAATCACAGTCAATTCTAATTCTAATAGAGCGGGATTAAAAAATTACACTAACCTTAACCTACCACTACGAGTACCTATAAAAATGGATACGTGAAAGTACAAAAATGTTATCTACATTATAAAAAATTAGTTACTAAACACATAACATACACATAATGACATAAACTTCAACCAAATGTACTATTTCTCAATAATTTTAACAATCAAAATCAAATTACCTGGAAGGAAGCTTTCTGATCTTGCCTGGGAAATAGGTCGGCTTCCACTCCTCGAGGTTAGCCGAGCTATGTGCTGCGAGGTTGGGCGTCCGCTCCTCAGAGTCCGAGCTCTTTATGTTTGTTGTAGATATGAAGGTACGAGCAATACAAAGGGAGTAGGTTGTACCTGCAAAGGCACTCCAATGCTTAAGTCAGTTATGGTGTTAAGTTCAAGATAAAGATACCAAAAAAGACATTTTACCTTCCTTTTATAGAAATATGTTCGTCCGTTACATTGTAGGTGATAAAATCGGTTTCGTAACCGATTTTATCTTTCCGTTTGGGACGTCGGTTATGGTAATATTAACGCCACCGAGTTATAGCTCATAAGGGCCGAGCAATAACGGCAAAATGTCGAGTTATGGTGATGGTCAGTAACGGTTATGGGGCCGAGTTATAGCTCGTATTAATGGTGACCATATCACAGCCCCCAAGCTTAGCCTGAGGAAAGTTTTTTAATGAAGCAGGTTGAGCTTTTGTAATGAGTTATAACTCGGTTAAGTGGGTTACTGAGTGAGCCCCCAGTTCAACGTACTTCATTAAAGTAACTTCCCGTTTGCGCCACGTGGAAAATTGTGCGTGTTTTTTGTTCAGGAGAGAGAAGGAGTGGGTTCTTCATTAATGTTTTGATGGTTTCCAATGCTTCTTTCGTCGTTTGATGTGACTGAGGGGGTTTTGATATTTGGAACGTTTTTTGGTTGTGATTAATTGTTTTTGCTGATTGGAATTTTGAGCGTTTTTGGTTTTCTGCTTCTTGTCTGGAGAATGAGCAAGAGAGGTATGGTCACGTTTGTCTTCTTCTAATTCGTTTCTTCTCTCAACTCTTTGTATTTCTTGGTTGCATGTTTGTTTACTGTTTCTAATGGGGTTTGAGAAGGAGAAGAAAGGTGAAATAGATTGGTCTTATGACTGGGTAGGGGATGACGTGAGGTCTCGGGTGTCATTGTTCTGTGATGAAGCTGCTGTTAAGGAAGTAGATGCTAGTAGGGTGGTGAGGCGGAACTCTGGGGTTGGGGTTGAGTTGCTCCCCTGTAGTGTTAATGATAGGGTTTATCACCGGGGTAGAGACTTTGAATTTTTCTATATGCACAGCTGTGTTCTTGAGGAGTTGAGAGTTAGATTACCTTTCACTGATTTCGAATGTCAGGTGTTGAGGCAGTTAAACTGTGCTCCGTCGCAGCTTCATCCCAATGGGTGGGCGTTTCTCCGTTCGTATGAAATTTTAATGGAGTTTCTGGAAGTGGTGCCGTCTGTTGACCTTTTCTTTTCTTTATTTCAAGCCAAAGGGGTGTGGAAAGGTGGTTGGATAAACTTCAATAGCACCCCTGGTTTTGGCATTTTCAAATTGTACAAATCCTCTTTTAAAGATTTTAAAGAGATGTATTTAAAGGTTAGTGCTTTGGAAAAAGATTTTCCGTTTTTCGTGGATGAAAATCTGGCTGAGAAGTTCCCATTGTATTGGTGCTCGGAACCTCAGAATATACTCGGTCCTGAGGTTATTTCTCCGAGGAACGTTTGTGTGATTGAGTTTCTTGTTGAAAATATCGGTCGGGGAGACTTAATTTCAATGTATGAGCTTCTGAAGTGGGAGGAGGATAAAGATGCTGTGGTAGCCTATTTGGGTGAGTCATAGGGTTTTTATAAGGTGTTTATTGCTTCTTGTCGTGTGTCTGATGTGTTTGTTGTTTTCACAGGTGGTAAATATCCTGGTGTTTCAGCTGCGTCTTTGAGGACGCGTTTCAAAAATAAGAATCTGGAGAAAGAGGTATCGTCGTCTAATGCTGAGAAAGTTGCTGGTGTCGGCGAGGTTACGCAGCCTCGTCAAGGTCGGAGGAAGGTGATTGCGAAGAAGAGGAAGAAGTCCGACCTTGTTGATTTGTCGGATGATTCTGACGATAAGGAGATAGGGGTTCCTCTTGAAGAGATACAGGCTTTTATGGGCAATCAAAAAAGGCTTCATGAAATTTCGGAACAAAGTGAGGCATTTTCGGTGTGGGGAAAGGAGTATCCCTATATGGCTGTGGTGGATGAGTATTGTCAGTCGTCGGCTGACGTTACTCTTGCAAAGGAAGTCGGGGACATGGCTGTTGGGCAGTATATGCAGGTAATGATTTTATTGGTTTTTCTTTACTCTTCTTTTTGGGAGTCTTATGAGTTTATTTCTTTAGGTTGTTGGTCTTCGTCTTGCAAGTCTTGGGCGTAGCCAAGAGTTGAAAAATAAGAGGGTTTCTGCAGAGAAAGGAGAGGTTTCTGTTTTGAAGGAGGAGTTGGTGAAGAGTAAGAGTGTTGCTGCTGAGCTTCAAGCTCGTTTGACTGAGACCGAGAAGTTGTTGAAGGAGACTAAAGAAAGTTATTCTAGAGATGTGGAAGATTTGAAGAAAAAGGAAAGTGATCTGGTGAACATACAAACTCGTTTGATTGAGGTTACTGCTCAATTTAAGGAGATGGAGAAGAAAAAGGCGGATGAGATATTAGATTCTTTTGTTGAAGGTTTTGAAAGGGCGAGGTTGCAGGTTAAGTTTTTGGTTCCAGATGCCGATCTTTCTGGTATGGATCCTGGAAAGATAGTTCGAGATGGTCAACTGATCGAAGATGATGGCGATGCAGAAGATGAAGCCGATAATGTTTAGTGTGTTCTGTTAGAAACGTGTTTGAATTTATTTTGCATATGTGATAGTTAGCTTGTTTTGTTTGAACTTTGTTGAATTTGACTTGTTTGAATTTTGAATGTGATGCTTTTTATAAAAGCTGTTTGATATTTGCCGGAAAATGTTCCGAGCTTATTGCTATCTTTGTTGCTGTGGTTATCTGATGATGGCAGGTTGTAGCTTAGACATATATTAGGCTTTGTCTGAGCTGTATTTGATAGGGTTATATTTGATCGACAATACTAGTCGTATAGTTATTTGATAAAGAAGATGATATTTGTCTCCTATATATTCGGAGTTTTTATGAACCTTTTGAATACAAAGGTGCAGGTAGGCTAGCCTCGTTAAAACCTCTCCAAGCAAAACCCTTTGGGATAAAATCTTGGCAGTAGGAAAAAGAGTACAAGCCTGTCCCTGTCTTTTAACTATAAAATTTCTTTAAGGAAGACACATTCCATGTACTAGGCATGAGTTTACCATCTAATGATTCTAGCTTGTATGCTCCTTGACCGAGTACGTTTGATACTCGGTATGGACCGTCCCAATTGGCTGCGAGCTTTCCATGTGTTGGTGGTTTCCGAGCAGTTTCGGTCTTGCGGAGGACTAAGTCTCCTTTGACGAATGATCTGCTTTTGACCGACTTGTTGTACTGTCGAGCAATTACTTGCTGCGCCGCGCGTTGCTTCAAGGCGGCGATGTCTCTGATTTCTTCAATGATGTCGAGCTCGGATTTCCGAGCTTCGTCTTGGTTGTCCATGTAAGTTCGGATTGAGTTCTGGGAGATCTCTAGGGGGATCATGGCTTCCGATCCATATACCAGTCTGAATGGCGTTTCTTTTGTTGATGTTTGTGGGGTGGTGTTGTATCCCCAAAGGACTTCAGGTATTAGTTCGGCCCAGAGTCCTTTGGCGTCATCTAGTTTCTTTTTTAGTGCATGCAGGATGACCTTATTTGCAGCCTCAGCTAGTCCGTTCATTTGAGGGTGTTCAACGGAGGCGAAGTGTTGGTTTATTTTGAGATTCTGCAAGAAAGATTGAAACTTTTGGTCGGCAAACTGGCCCGGTGCCGTAGGAAACGGCCCGAGTATATCCAAACCCCATTGGTTAAATGGCCAGCTGATTTCTGAATGATGCATTTGCTCGGCAGGTATGTGTATCAATGGTGCGTGTCTTTGGCAATTCTGGCATGTCCTGATTTTTTGTTGGCTGTCCTGTTTCAATGTCGGCCAGAAGAATCCAGCTCGGAGGATTTTTGATGCTAGGCTCCGAGCTCCTGTATGTGTGCCACAGATTCCTTCATGTGCTTCTGCTAATGCTATGTCAGCTTCTGGCTTGTTGAGGCATTTTAGTAGGGGGCGAGTATATCCACGTCGATATAATGTTCCGTTGAGTGTTGTGAAGGAGGATGCTTGCCGTCGGAACTTTTTATCGTTCTCGACCCCTTCTGGTATATTACCTGTTTGTAAATAGTGTATAAAGTCTTCCCTCCAATCTTTTACCTGTGTAACACTTAACACATTTGTCAGAGTAACAGTGGGTGATGTTATTGTGAATTGTTGCAGTGTGGATAACTCGGATTGTGTGCTGCCGAGCTTTGATAAGATATCTGCCCTTTGATTTTGTTCGCGTGGTATATGTTCTATTTCAAATTTGACAAATTTTTTTAATAATTTTTTGACTAATAGCAGGTATTTAGAGAGTAGAGGATCTTTTACCTGGAAAAGGTCGTTTACCTGCTGTACTACTAACAAAGAATCACAATATACCTTGATCGTCGAGATTTGGAGATCTAAACAGAGTCGGAGTCCAGCGAGCAGTGCTTCATACTCGGATTGGTTATTGCTGGCTTTGAAAGCTAAGTGTATTGAGTGTTCAAGTATGAATCCGTCCTCGGCTTCCAGGCGTATTCCTGCTCCACAACCCCCATTATTGGAAGATCCATCCACATATAAGATCCATTGTTTTGCATGATCTTCCTCAGATGGTGTAGTAAACTCGGCGATGAAATCTGCTAAAAATTGTGACTTGATCGGTCCTCTGGATTGGTATCTGATATCGAACTCAGACAGTTCGACTGCCCACTTTATGAGTCGTCCTGCGATTTCTGGTTTGTGTAACACTTGTCTTAGTGGGTGATCTGTTCTGACGTAGATAACGTGGCTCTGGAAGTAAGGTCGGAGACGTCGTGCCGAGAATATTAGTGCCAGTGCGAGCTTCTCAATCCTTGGGTAATTGAGCTCGGCATGTTGGAGAGTTTTGCTGACGAAGTATATCGGATGTTGCACTTTGTTTCTCTCTGATACAAGGGCCGAGCTTATCGCCCAATCAGTGACTGACAGATATAGAAATAAGTCCTCCCCTTGTAGGGGTTTTTGTAAAATTGGCGGTTGTGAGAGAGTTGTTTTTAATTTGGAAAATGCTTTCTCACAATCGTCGTTCCATTCAAATCTGTTTTTCTTTTTAATTGTTTGGAAAAAAGGAATAGAAGTTGAAGCTAAACAGGGAACAAATCTGGAAAGTGCGGCAAGGCGTCCTGTGAGACGCTGAACTTCTTTTACTGTTTTGGGGCTGGCCATGTCCAACACTGCTCGGCATTTGTTTGGGTTTGCCTCTATTCCCCTGCACGTTAGTAAAAAACCTAAAAACTTACCCCCTTGAACGGCGAAGGCACATTTCTCGGGGTTGAGGCGCATGTTGTACTGGCGGATCTGGCCAAATATTTCTGTAAGGTCGCTGATGTGATTATGTCCGGTTTTTGTTTTGGCGACCATATCATCGACATAAACTTCGATGTTTCTGCCGATTTGTTTGGCGAACACTTTATCCATAAGGCGTTGATAAGTTGCACCTGCGTTCTTTAATCCAAATGGCATAACTTTATAACAATAGTTACCGAAATCAGTGATAAAAGCTGTTTTATCTTTATCGGAGGGGTGCATGAGTATTTGATTATACCCTGAATACGCATCCATAAAACTTAAAGTAGCGTAACTTGATGCATTGTCTACTAAAGAGTCTATGGATGGTAGGGGGTAAGAATCCTTGGGGCATGCCTTGTTTAAATCGGTGAAATCGACGCACATGCGCCACTTACCGTTTTGTTTCCTTACCATTACCACATTGGCTAGCCATGTAGTGAATCTGATCTCTTTGATAAATTCAGCGTTGATGAGTTTTTGTGTTTCTTCTAGTGACGCTCTCCTCTTTTCTTCGCCGAGTTTTCGTTTCTTCTGCTGTACTGGTCGGACTGCCGAGTTTATTGCTAGTTTATGAGTGATAATTTGTGGATCAATGCCGGGCATGTCTGCAGGTTTCCAGGCAAAAAGCTCGGCGTTTTCTTGTAGAAACGTTTTTATGGCCTGTAACTCAGTTGGGTTGATTGATGTACCTACATATGTAAATTTTTTAGGGTCATTATTAAAATACACTTTTTGCAGGTCATCGGATGGTTTTGGTCGCTCGAGAAAATCGGCTCTTGGGTCGAGGTCAGCTAGTGTGTCCTCGTTTTGCTTGAGTTCGACATTGTTGACTTGTTGTGTTGAGCGGTTTTGGAACTTCATGCTGGTGTTATAACACTGTCGGGCCTCTTTATGATCTCCATGGATTGTTGCAACCTGATCATCCTGCAATGGAAACTTTACACAGAGATGGACGGTAGAGACAATGGCGCCGAACTTATTTAAAAAAGGTCGGCCAAGGATAAGGTTATATGGACTGAAACAGTCAACTGCTAGATATTGAATATCATTAGTTTTTGAAAGAGGATGCTCACCCAGTGTGGTTTGTAACCACACTGAACCGAGTATTGGAACGCGTTCTCCCGAGAATCCGACTAAGTCTCCTCCTGTGGACTGTAGCATGTTGTCGCTGAGCTTCATCTTTTGAAATGTTGAGTAAAACAGAACATCGGCACTGCTTCCGGGATCCAAGAGTACTTTTTTCACTAATAGATCCCCTAGCTGGAGGGTGATTACCACAGGGTCGTCCAAATTTTGTATGTTGGAGTTAAAGTCGGCCTGTGTGAAGGTGACCTCTGGTTGTGAGTTATTGATTGCTGTATCTTGCTTTGGTCCTTCTACTGAGCATATTGCTCTGAATGACCTTTTCCTTGCTGAGTTTGAGTATCCCCCACTTGCGTATCCTCCTGAAATACAATTGATTATACCTCGTGGTCTTTCATATTGGTTTGAGGATGCCTTCTCTTTTCCTCGGTGTTGTTCAGAGAGGTCGTTTGTTGTGGAACTGGGGCCACGTTTTTGGATGTGACCACCAATGTATTTTTCTAGGTGGCCTTGTCTTGCTAGTCGTTCTAAGAGATCTTTGGCGACCACACAATCATCGGTATTGTGGCCGTGTTTTTGGTGGAAAGCGCAGTACTTTGATTTGTCTACATGCCTTGCATCCTGGTATGTGCCGGCCTTTCTTGGTGGCTTGATTAATTTGGAGTTCAAGATCTCCTTGATTATGTCTTCCCTTTTAGTGTTAAACTGCGTATAAGAATCAAATCGAGGTGTTAGTTTAAAACTTTTCTTAGTGGTTGAGTTCTTATCTTCTTCGCGGAAGTGTGACTTGTCAGATTTCCGAGCTTGTCGGAGTTCCTCGATGTCAATTTGTCCTTTTGCTTTCTCTCGAAATTCTGCTAGAGTCTTCGGTTTTGCCACTGCGATCGTCTCCTGGAATTTCCCGGGTCGGAGGCCGCTTTTAATTGCATGCAGATGGACCTCGGGGTGGAGATCTGGTATGCTGATTGCGATTTTGGTAAAACGAGTCATATAGTCCTTTAGGCTTTCGTTTGGTCCTTGCTTGATGGTGTTCAGGTAATCAGAGTCGTGCAAGTATATTGCAGATCCGGCGAAATGTTCTTCAAATAACTTCGCCAGCTGATGAAAGCGTGAAATGGAACCTGCAGGCAAAGCACACAACCAATCAAGTGCAGGACCGTCTAAATAATTCGGAAAACAACGACATAAGACTGTATCTGATGCACCATTGACGATCATTATTGATCGGAATTTCTTTATGAACTTCCTCGGATCTCCGAGTCCATCATAAGGCGTGAGGGTCAACGGCAGAGTGAACCTCTTCGGCAGTTCGAAGTTCATTACTTCTTCTGTAAAGGGGCCTACAAGGTCCTCGGATTCTTCTTTCTCGTCATCGGGCTGCTGCTCTTCATGTTGAGCGGTTTCCGAAACATGAGTCGGTTGGGATTGATGTTCCTCGTCTTCCGCCTGTTGGCGGTGAGCATCATTGTGTTCAATCCGAGCATGATTTAGTTCAGCAATTTGAGCAGACATTATTTGGTTTTCGTCAGCCATCCGTTGATTAGCTTGTTGTAGCTCAGCTACCATTCGCATGAGTTCGGACAGTGACGGAGGCGGTACGTCAGCCATTGATGCAGATGGAAGTGATGGGACCAAAAGAAAAAATATGATTTCCTCGGCCCCACGGTGGGCGCCAATTGATCTTGCCTGGGAAATAGGTCGGCTTCCACTCCTCGAGGTTAGCCGAGCTATGTGCTGCGAGGTTGGGCGTCCGCTCCTCAGAGTCCGAGCTCTTTATGTTTGTTGTAGATATGAAGGTACGAGCAATACAAAGGGAGTAGGTTGTACCTGCAAAGGCACTCCAATGCTTAAGTCAGTTATGGTGTTAAGTTCAAGATAAAGATACCAAAAAAGACATTTTACCTTCCTTTTATAGAAATATGTTCGTCCGTTACATTGTAGGTGATAAAATCGGTTTCGTAACCGATTTTATCTTTCCGTTTGGGACGTCGGTTATGGTAATATTAACGCCACCGAGTTATAGCTCATAAGGGCCGAGCAATAACGGCAAAATGTCGAGTTATGGTGATGGTCAGTAACGGTTATGGGGCCGAGTTATAGCTCGTATTAATGGTGACCATATCACTTTCATATCTAAAAATGTTTTATCAAATTATTTCAGGAGTTACTTGAAATTAGATTGCTTTTGGGTCGGGACATGAGGTCTAGACTTCTTTTAAAGCAGCGTCTGACTTGTATCGTTGCCGAGATGTCGCCGTCCGAATTCTTTGTGAGGAGTTGAGAGTGGTACCTACAAGAGACTCCAATACTTAACTTAGCAAGGACTTTAAGTAGATTGGGACTTGAATATACCTGAGGGTATCAATGTATTTATAAAATAGATAACCATCATTTTGGAGTACTTCCACCTTTGTTGGTGGATAACCGTTCCCTTTATCTTTGGAATTTGTTAGAATCTATCTTCTAGGTGAGATAGAGATAGTAGGAGAGATTTGGGGAGGCAGTTACTTATTTAGATAAGTAAGACTGGATCTCCTTGTCGCATCCGACCTCTTAAGAGGTCGGGTAAGTGGAAGAGGCCACTGTTGGTGGGCCTTTATCCTTAATGGTCCTGGCTTTATTTTGGGTCAGGGTATGAATAGTATCCCTGTTTGAGTCTGAGCTTTCATGAGGTCGGACTCAAGAATTTGTGGTTCCAGTTTCCTTAGTTGGGTATGCCGCCTTTATGAGGTCGGGTACTCGACATGTTTCAAAATTTTGAAATGTTGCTACTTGATGACGTGGCGCACATTACACGGTTGTTTCACTTGGGCTTCGTGCGTGGCATCAAAGGTGGGCTGTGAAATGTCTTTTTTTTCCCCTTGCCCTTATAAATCCTTCATCTCTTTCCTCTTCCTTCTTTTCCATTTATAAAAACGTTTATTTTGCTTGGTTACTTGCTTCCTTCTTTCACTTTCTTCGTTCTTCATCCATAACTGTGTTCCAGTTCAAGATTTCTCCATCTTGAATCTTTTAAAGGTTTTGTTTGTATTTTGGAGAGGAACGTTCGTGATTATTGCTATTTGACGTGCCCTTCTATTTTCTCGTTTCATCAAGGTTGGTGCTTTTGCCCATTTTTTTTTGTTTTCTATTTTTGATTTGCTCTAGGTAGTACTTGTATTTCCTTGTTTTGAATGACACTTTGAATAGTGATTTGAATTGTTGTTGGTAATGGAGACTTTTGTATTTCCTTTGCTGCTTGTTGTATCTTGAAGCTATTTGAAACTGTCGCTGCTTGAGATTGTTGTTGTGTACTATAATTGTATTGTCCCTAAATGGTGTCGCTTTTTCTTGTTTGAAAGTGATGCCATTTCGATATTTTGGGTTTCTTTGTTGAAAAACTATTTTTGAAATCGATGTTTTTGTTCTATTGATAGAAAGTCCGACTTCCTTTTTTTGGTGTACGACTTCTTTTGTGATGATTTCTTTATTTGTTGTATTTGTCTTGATCTGTTATTCACAATATGTCTACCAAAGTTCCCTCTCACCTGACTTCGGTAGATATTTCTGTTCTTACTCCCGTCCCTGTTATTGATAGAGTATGCTGAGACCTTTCGTAGGCACCATAAGTTGTGTGAAAAACGGGAGGATGAGAGGAACTATAAAATAGTGGTTGTTGATTCCAAGGAAAAGGTGTGTTTTTCCCCACTTGATAGGTCGGAATGCCCTTTCTTTTATGCCTATGATTGCTTTTTCACTAATCTAGATGTTAGGCTACCTTTTTTCAATTTTGAAATCAATGTCCTCTGTGCTTGCAACGTCGCTCCTATAACACCCTAACATTCATAACTTCTCAACTTATCTCAATCCAAACCAGCCCTCAATTTAGACTTTATTCATATTTCCATTTCAACAAACAACACCGCATTTATTACTCACAATTACTATACAACCAGCAGCAACTATAACCATATCATCATCAATAACAAATTCACAATTAACAAATACACATATAACTCATTTAATCACCCAATTCTTTACAGCACCTTTAAATATACCAAAATTCAGTTTCAGCATGCTCAGACATGCTCACATTCACTAACAATTTTCAACCACATTGGTGCACGAATTCCCACACTTCATACAACTGTACCAGCAAGTGCACTGGATCGTCCAAGTAATACCTGAGCGAGTCAGGGGCGTTCCCACGAGGATTGTGGTTTGAAGCGAGTTATAGTTATCTTGCAGGTCTTAGTCAGGCGGATAGAAGAGTTGTTGGATTTGTGAGATTTAAACTAGGTTGACATGTTTAATTGAAAAAAAAAAAGGAATAAAGAAAAAGGGTATAAAATACTTTGTGAATTTGAATGTAAATAGTGATAAGAAGATGGTTAAAGCTTGGAGATGCTTTGTCCTTCTGGATTAACTCTGATATTACTGTCTTCTTCAATTGTGAATGATTTCTTCAATGGCAGGCTATATGTGATCAACGTCATATGGTTGCGGTCGCCAATCTCCTCCAGATCTGAACCCCAGGGTTAGTACGGATCCATTCTGATTGAGGGTGAAGCTCCTGCAGTCCATTCTTCTTAATGATCCTACTTAAAATGTCACAAACAAGGTCGGATCCTCCGGATTAGAGAATGCTGTGCCTTTGGATTCTAGCCTCTACCACAGAGACCCTAATCTCCCTATACTTCGGCTGAACTGGTGTCTCGAGAAGTCTCCAATGAAGTCGTGGATTAACCGTCTTAGAGATGTATAATCAAGCCCGCGGTTCGATGCTTTCCAGTCACGTATTCACACGAACCCAAGAAGAACACGGGTTGTTGTCAGGCACGCGGTCTTAGTATGAAGAACAGAGCTGATTGTCACAAATCATCCCATTCATCAAGTTGAAGAACGAATATACATCTTAGAATTGAATCAAACACGGATTGAAGAGAAACAGTAATACTTTTATTAATTCATAGAATTCAGCAGGGCTCCTCCCCTCAACCTAGGAGGTTTAGAAACCCATACTGATATGAAAACACAATGATACCGGAAATTATGGCATCCTCTTTAATGAGAGGTGTAAAAGTCTTTAAATACTAAACTAATGACTAAAGATTACATTAAGAAGTGTAAAATAGTATTTTTAGTGCTAAAATCCACTTCTGGAGGCCCATTTGGTGAGTGTTTGGGTTGAGCTTGATTGAGATCCACGTGCTAGGAGGTTTCTAGGGCGTTGAACACTGGCTAGGGGGTCCTCTTTGGGTGTTTGGACGCTGATCTCCTTGTTTGGCACTGGACGCCTAGAATGAGGCAGGAGGCGGGCGTTGGACGCTAGTTTTAGGCCTTCTAATCTGAAGTAAAGTATGGACTATTATACATTGCTGGAAATCTCTGGAAGTCAGCTTTCCATAGCCATTGAGAACGCTCCTTTTGGATTTTTGTAGCTCCAAAAAGTTCTTACGAGTGCAGGGAGGTCAGATCCGGACAGCATCTGCAGTGCTTTCTCTGTCTCTGAATCAGATTTTTGTTAACTTTTGCTCCAGCTCCTCAATTTCAGCCAGAAAATACCTGAAATTGTATAAAAACACACAAACTCAAAGTAGAATCCAAAAATGTGATTTTTTCACTAAAACCTACGAAAACTTAATAAAACTTGAACAAAACATGCTAAAAATTATATGAAAAGGATGCCAAAAAGCATATAAAATATCCGCTCATCACAATGCCAAACATAGAATGTTGCTTGTCCTCAAGAAACTAAAAACATAGTAGGATAAAAAGAAGAGTACGATACAATAAATCTCAGAGTTTCCAATGAAGCTCAGTTTCAATTAGATGAGCGGGACTTAGTAGCTTTTTGCTTCTGAATGGTTTTGGCATCTCACTATCCGTTGAAACTCAGAATGGTTGGTCTCTTTAGAAATTTAGAATCTAGATGATATTATTGACTCTCCTAGTTTAGTTCTTTTTTATTCTTGAACACAGCTTTCAGAGTCTTGGACGTGACCCTAAGCACTTTTTTTTTCCAATATTACCACCGGATACATAAATGCCATAGACACTTTAACTAGGTGAACCTTTTCAGATTGTGATTCAACTTTGCTAGAATCCCCAGATAGACGTGTCTAGAGTTCTTAAGCACACTCTTTTTGCTTTGGACCACGACTTTAACTGCTCATTCTCAAACTTTTCACTTGACACCTTCACACCACAAGCATATGGTTAGGGACAACTTGGTTGAGCCACTTAGGCCAGAATTTGATTCCTGGTAGGCCCTCCTAACCATTGATGGTCAAAGTCTTGGATCCTTTTACCCTTGCCTTTTGGTTTAAAGGGTTATTGGCTTTTTGCTCTTGCCTTTTGGTTTAAAGAGCTATTGACTTTTTTTGCTTTTTCTTATTTTTTTCTATTTAATTTTTTTTTGCCATTTTATTATTTTTTTTGCATGCATATAATTTTTTTCTTTTATTGCAACATGCTTTTTCTTTTATTATTTTTGCTCCTTTTTCTTACTTCAAGAATCAATTTTTAGATTTTTTGGATTACCAATAATACTTTTCCTTTTTCATCATTCTTTCAGGAGCCAACATTTTAAAATTTCCAACTTCAAATATGCACTATTTATTCATACATTCAGAAAACAAAAGCAATGCCACCACATCAAGATAATTGAACTATTCTTATGATAAACTTGAAATTCATGTAGCTCTCAATTTTTTTCAAATAAAATTTTCTTTTTAAGCAAGGTGAAAGATATATGGAACATTTTATAACTTTAAGACATAGATGTTCATGCAACATGAATAAGAGAACAGAAAACATAACAGAAAATAGAAAAAAATAACATAAGAAAGGGGATTAAGAGAACGAATCCAAACTTAGGAGTGGTAGAAGTCAAAAAGCAAAGGTTTTGCAACACCAAACTTAGGAGTTTTTCTTGTCCTCGAGCAAATATGAACAATGGGGAAGGATAGGGTAGAAGAGGGTGGTGTAGGTGGAGATTCTGTGGGACCTACAGGTCTTGAGAGGCTAAGGCAATTGAATTCCCTGCCCTCTATATAGGCGTTGAACGCCCAACTGCTACACCATGGCTGGCATTCAACGCCAGCTTGTTACTCCCTAGAGGGCGTTGAACGCCCACTCTAGCTCCTTGTCTAGCATTCAACGCCAGTAAGGTTTCTACTCCAGGGTGTTCTATTTCCAGCTCTGATTGTTTCTGTTTCTGTTCTAACTACTGCACATGATCACAGACATTAAAAAGCAAGGGAAAACTCTAAAAATAAACTAAAATAAAAATAAACAAAAGAATAAGAATAGAAATACTCTACTTATGGTTGGGTTGCCTCCTAACAAGTGCTTCTTTAATGTCATTAGATTGACGGATGGCCCCTTTCAAGGAGGAAGATATTCATAGAGAAATAAATCCTTACTCCTTACTGGGAGCGTCCTTCATGTGCTCTCATGGATTAGCATAAGACGCTCAAGAGACAGGATCTTGTTCACCGCCTGAGGCAAGGTTGGGCTTGCAGCAATATGCTGGTGTCCCTTTTTGCCACTTCCTTCTTCCATGGTGAATACCACGATGAGATAAGTGAATACTACCATCTTCCATGGTGAAAAGCCTTCAGTAGGGATATTTTTGTTTTTCTAGCCCCTAGGCATCTTCCTTTTGGGGCCTTCCTCCTTTGTGGATAGTGTACATCCAATACCAAACTTACGTTTGGTCTTAGGAGGGAATTGGTTTTATCCAAGGGAGGAGGCTTGAATGCTGAATTCTTTATGCAAGTGCCCCCCTTGTCTAGCGTTCAACGCCAGTAAGGTTTCTACTCCAGGGTGTTCTATTTCCAGCTCTGATTGTTTCTGTTTCTGTTCTAACTACTGCACATGATCACAAACATTAAAAAGCAAGGGAAAACTCTAAAAATAAACTAAAATAAAAATAAACAAAAGAATAAGAACAGAAATACTCTACTTATGGTTGGGTTGCCTCCCAACAAGTACTTCTTTAATGTCATTAAATTGACGGATGGCCCCTTTCAAGGAGGAAGATATTCATAGAGGAATAAATCCTTACTCCTTACTGGGAGCGTCCTTCCTGTGCTCTCATGGATTAGCATAAGACGCTTAAGAGACAGGATCTTGTTCACCGCCTGAGGCAAGGTTGGGCTTGCAGCAATATGCTGGTGTCCCTTTTTGCCACTTCCCTCTTCCATGGTGAATACCACGATGAGATAAGTGAATACTACCATCTTCCATGGTGAAAAGCCTTCAGTAGGGATATTTTTATTTTTCTAGCCCCTAGGCATCTTCCTTTTGGGGCCTTCCTCCTTTGTGGATAGTGTACATCCAATAACAAACTTACGTTTGGTCTTAGGAGGGAATTGGTTTTATCCAAGGGAGGAGGCTTGAATGCTGAATTCTTTATGCAAGTGCCCCCCTTGTCAGGGGATAATAGAGCGTCAAGAACCTTGAACACCATCCAGTCCTTATTCAAGGTAATCCTTATTTCTTGTACCTCTTGGATTCCCAGCTTCTTCATCATAGATGAAGGTATCGGATTTAAACTTAAGCCAAGATCATACAGGGCTTTGTCAAAAGTGAGCTTTGCAGTAGTCCATAGGATCTGAAAGCTCCTTGGATCTGACATCTTCCTTGGCAGCTCATTCTGAATTAGGATACTATACTTCTCAATAAATACCTCTATTTCATCTCCCCATAGGTCATTCTTTTCAAAAAGAATGTCTTTTAGACAGGCCGTATAGGGGGTCCTTTTTCCCAATACCTTTCCAACAGAGATATCGAGTTGCAGCTCCTTAAGGGCTGCTAGGAAATGAGCCAACTGCTCATCTACCGGTTCTTTCTACACGCCTAGGAAAGGCAACTCTTGAGGCTCTTTCACCTCTGCAAGGACGAGCTCTGTGGTAATCACATGCTCCTCTTGCACGCCCCGAGAAGAATCAACTTGAGGTTCTTTCTCTTCTGTAGGGTCGTGCTCAATAGCAGTCTCAGGATCCTTCTGGTCTGTGATTGCCTTCAGTCCCTCAGTAGCAGAATCCTAAGGTTCAGCCTTTTTGGTGAAGACTACTGTCTCACCTTCTTTTAAGGTCTCCTTACCAGAGAGCATTAGGCTTTCTGTGAGGGCCCTATAGGGATGCACTTCCTCAAACAACTCAGTAAAAGGAATATTACCCTACTCAGGTGTCCACTGGTCATAGGTGTGAGTGTCTCCTTGAGGGTGGTCACCACTCATAGCACTAGGAGCAGTATAAACCTCAGCAGGAGATGTGGCTACAATCTCCATATTTAGAACTTCTGTCCTGACTAGGGTCTCCACACAGGAGTGTAAGTGCTAGCTATTGACAGCCAGCTCAATAAGCCCATTTGCCTCTTTATGTGTCTCTATAAGGTCCAGAGAACCGCCAGCAAAGTGATCTATTGTCTCTCTAGCCATCTTAGAGATAACTTCATAGAAGATGATTGTCTTGCCCTATCCAGACAACATTTGGGGAGGGAAATTTCTAAACATCAACTTGTACCTCTCCCAACCATCACAGAGGGATTCGCTTTCCTTCTGCCTAAAGGTTTGGACATTTGTCACTAGCTTCGCTAGTCTCTGTGAGGGAGAGAACCTGTTCAGAAATTGGTTAACAACTTTATCCCAAGTGTTCACACTTCCTCTAAGTTTAATATGCCACCATACATTTGCTTGATCATTCAGAGCAAATGGGAAGAGTTTTAGTCTGGGGACTTCAGGGTCAACTCCATTGGCTTCTACAGTGTCACAGAACTGCAGAAAGTCAGAGATGAATATACTAGGGCCTTTTTGTGAGTGTCCATGAAACTGGCACTTTTGTCGTAATAGCAGGATCTGATCTAGGTTGACCTTAAATTCATCTGAGTCAATAGGAGTGTCAAATGAATAAGAACCCAGAGGTCTCCTAATTCGTATATTCCCCTTTAGATCCATAGTGACTTCAGTGTTCCTGCATACATAAATAAGAAAAAGAAAACAAGGAAGAAGAAGAACGGGAACTCTATGTCAAAGAATAGAGAACTCCCTATGAGATGTGAAGAAGAACGAAGAATGAGAATAGAGAGAAGAGAAGAAGAATTCGAATATTAGGAGTAGAGAGATAAACAAGAATTAAAATATTTTTTTTTGTTTTATTTATTTATGTAATTCGAAAATAAAGTTTAATGAATTAAAAAGAATTGAAAATTAATTAATGAATTTTCGAAAAAGAAGATAGAGAAAGAGAGGAGGGATTTTTGAAAATTAGGAGAGAGAAGAATTAGTTAGGAAGTTTTGAAAAAGAAGAGAGAGAAGATAAGTAACTAATTAGGAAAAGATTTGAAAATAAGATAAGATAGAAGATTAGAAAAGATTTGAATTTAAAAATATTTGAAAAAGTCAACAAGATAAGATAAGAATTGAAAATATTTAAAAAATATTTAATTTTAAAATTTAAAAGAAGATAAGATAGAAAAGATAAGATAAGTTGAGTAAGAAAGATAAGATAAGGAAGTTAAGAAAAGATAATTTTTAAATAAAAAAGATTTAAAATTTAAATTTTAAATTTGAAAATTAAAATTTGAATTTTAAATTTTAAAATTTGAATTTTGAATTTTGAATTTAAAGATTTAAATTTTGAAATTTTAAATTTTGAATTTTTGAATTTGAAACAAGATAAGATAAAGATTTGAAAAAAATTTGATTTTTGAAAATGTTTGATTTTTGAAATTTGAAATTTGAATTTTAAATTTTGAATTTTGAAATCGAATTATAAAATAAGATAAGATTTTTGAATTTTGAATTTTAATTTGTTTGAATTTTAAAGAAAGATAAAAAGATAAGATAAGATTTTGAAAAAGATATGATTTTTGAAAAGATTCGATTTTGAAATTTGAAAACTAAGATAAGATAAGATAATAATTTAAAATTAAAATCTGAATTTTCAATGTAGTTTTCAAAATTTTAATTAAAATAAAGATAGAAAAGATATATTTTTTATTTTTGAATTTAACGAAGAAACAAAAAAACAACAAAAAGACACCGAACTTAAAATTTTTAGACCTAAGGGGACCTAGTGTGCGAAAATTAACAAGAAAAACACAAAGAGACACCAAACTTAAAAATTTTAAGATCAAAACAAAAAGAAAAATAAGAATACTTTGAAGACCAAGAAGAACAGCAAGAACAAAACTCAAAGAATTCAAAGAACAGAAGAATATGCAAAAGACACCAAACTTAAAATTTTTGAAAACCAAGACACAATTTTTTGAAAATTCAACGAAAAGACACAAGAAGATACCAAACTTAAAGATTGACACAAGAATCAAACAAAAGAAACTATTTTTGAAAATTTTTAAAAAGAAAGACTCAAAAATTTCGAAAATTTCAACAAGAACAAAAGCAAAAGACTCAAACCAAAAACAAAGATTAAACAAATAAAAGAAAAAAGTTTTTTGAAAAAGTTTTTAATTTTTTTTGAAAAAGAAGAAAAATAAAATAAAATAAAAGACTCTAACAAAATTAAAGACAATATCTGATCTAGGGAACAAGATAATCCGTCAGTTGTCCAAACTCGAACAATCCCCGACAACGGCGTAAAAAACTTGGTGTACGAATCCCACACTTCGTACAACTGTACCAGCAAGTGCACTGGGTTGTCCAAGTAATACCTGAGCAAGTCAGGGTCGATCCCACAAGGATTGTGGTTTGAAGCAAGCTATAGCTATCTTGCAGGTCTTTGTCAGGTGGATAGAAGAGTTGTTGGATTTGTGAGATCTAAACTAGGTTGACATGTTTAATTGCAAAAAAAAAAAGGAATAAAGAAAAAGGGTATAAAATGCTTTGTGAATTTGAATGTAAATAGTGATAAGAAGATGGTTAAGGCTTGGAGATGCTTTGTCCTTCTAGATTAACTCTGGTATTACTGTCTTCTTCAATTGTGAATAATTTCTTCTATGGCATGCTGTATGTGATCAACCCCGTATGGTCACGGTCGCCAATCTCTTCCAGATCTGAACCCCAGGATTAGTGTGAATCCATTCTGATTGAGGGTGAAGTTCTGCAGTCCATTCTCCTTAATGATCCTAGTCAAAATGCCACAAACAAGGTTGGATCTTCCGGATCAAAAAATGTTGCGCCTTTGGATTCTAGCCTCTACCAGAGAGACCCTAATCTCCCTGTACTTTGGTTGAACTGGTGTCTCAAGAAGTTCCCAACGAAGTCGTGGATTAACCGTCTAAGAAATGTATAATCAAGCTGGCAGCTCGATGCTTTCCAGTCACGTATTCATACGAACCCAAGAAGAACACGGATGGTTGTCAGGCACGCGGTCTTACTATGAAGAACGGAGCTGATTGTCATGGATCATCCCATTCATCAAGTTGAAGAATGAATATGCATCTTAGAATTGAATCAAACACAGATTGAAGAGAAACAGTAATACTTTTATTAATTCAAAGAACTTAACAGGGCTCCTCCCCTCAACCTAGGAGGTTTAGAAACTCATACTAATATGAAACCACAATGATACCCGAAATTATGGCATCCTCTTTAATGAGAGGTGAAAAAGTATTTAAATACTAAACTAATGACTAAAGATTACATTAAGAAGGGTAAAACAGTGTTTTTAGTGCTAAAATCCACTTCTAGGGCCCACTTGGTGAGTGTTTGGGCTGAGCTTGATTGAGATCCACATTCTAGGAGGCCTCTAGGGCGTTGAACGTTGGCTAAGGGGTCCTCTTTGGGCGTTTGGACGCTGGTCTCCTCCTTTAGGCGCTGGACGCCTGGAATGGGGTAAGAGGCTGGCGTTGGATGCCAAGTTTGGGCCTTCTAATCTAAAGCAAAGTATAGACTATTAACCATTGCTGGAAAGCTCTGGAAGTCAGCTTAGCCATTGTGAATGCTCCATTTGACTTCTGTAGCTCCAGAAAATCTCTTTCGAGTGTAGGGAGGTCAGATCAGGACAGCATCTGCAGTACTTTCTCTGTCTCTGAATCAGACTTTTGCTAACTTTTGCTCCAACTCCTCAATTTCAAACAAAAAATACCTGAAATTGCATAAAAATACACAAACTCAAAGTAGAATCCAAAAATGTGATTCTTGCACTAAAACCTAGGAAAACTTAATAAAACTTGAACAAAACAGCCTAAAAACTATATGAAATGGATGCCAAAAAGCGTATAAGATATCTGTTCATCACACACCAATTCTCATTAATTGATCATGTATAGCATTTTAAAATATTTGTAATTATTTAGTAATCTTTTTGGCATTCTTAAATTAAAAACTGTTGATTTTTAAAATAAAATCCCCTACCTCAACTCGTCGAAACTCACAAAACCTAAATGGATTAAAACCCCTTTTTCTCGCGTCCTTCAATAGCCGCCGCTTCGGACCATTTCCAAGGCAACAAAAACGACTTTAAACACGACATGCAAGCACCGATACTCAACCCTGTGACAAATAACGCTGCAAAACCTCAGCCACATTGATAAACCCCAATTTTGTAGTTTATCTTGTGTTGATTTTAGGAAATTTTGTCAACTTTTTTCACATTTATGCAATGAAATAGCATGGTTTTGTGAATTTTTCCTAATTTGTGCTTAAGAGCAAAAACATGCTTTTTGGGCCTTTAAATCGCTAATTTTAATTCACTTTAATTTCATTCGATGCCTGATATGTTTGTTAAGTGATTTCAGATTTAGAAAGCAAAGATTGGGTTGAAGGAATGAAGAAAAAGCATCCAAAAATAGAGAATTCATGAAGAAATGAGGACTTTCTGAACCCAAGGCCACGCGTACGTGTCATCCATGCGTACGCATGAGAAGGAGATTCGCCAGCGACGCGCACGCGTCACCCACGCACACGTGTCGAAGAGGAAGTTGCCAGCGATGTGTATACGTGACCCATGCGTGCGCGTGACAAGTGGCACGTGACTTCACTAAAGGCAAAACGCTAGGGGCGATTTTTGAGCTCAAGGAGGCCCAAATCCAACTCATTTCTAATGCTTTTGAACCCAAGGATTACAAGGGATTGGGGGGAGAAGCCATTAGTGGAGTTTTACATCATATTGTAGGTTAGAATTCTAGAGAGAGAAGCTCTTCCTTCTCTCTAGAATTTAGGGTAGTTTAGGTTTAATTTCCTTAGATCCAACTTTTAATTCTTGTTTTGATTTAGTTTTCCCTTTTAATTTCTTGTTGTTACATCTTTGCTCTTCTAGTTCTTGTTGTTAATTTCCTTTATTTTGTTGTTTTTATGTTCACACACCCTTGTTGATTTCATTTTCCTTTTAATGCAATTTTATATTTTCATGTCTCTTTATGTTTATCTTCATTGCTAGTGTTGATTTCTTGCTTGTATTATTTATGGGTTTTATTAATTCTTGTATTTTATGATCTTTACTTTTATTTCACTCCAGGTGTTTGTTAAAATGCTTTCACTAGTTTTAGAGTAGTTTTCTTTACTCTTGGCCTAGACTAAGAGAATTGAGTGACCTTGAGATATTGGGTCTCAATGAATTGGTGATTTGAGAATCCTTGGTGGTCAATTTGATACCCATTGACACCAACCCACTACTAATCTAATTAGTAAGTAGGTTGGGACTTATGGGTTGATGTTGATCAAGCCTATTTGACGTACTTCAAGCTTAGGAGTAGATATTGTATGTAAAACCCGGTTAATTAATGACTAATTAACCCATAGATGATAATTTATTCTAGAAAGCCAAAAATAGAAGAGATTAAAACAAGAATTTCGATACCAATTTTAAAGAAATCGGCCTAAGATTGCACCGAACGGGCTAAACCGGACCAACCGGACCCATATTGAGCCCTTGACCCAACCAAACTAAACCTAAAACCCTAAAAGCAGCACTCTCTCTCCTCTCTAAACCCTCAAACATACTAGAAATGCGATGAGAAAGGGAAGAACACTCTTCCAAGGTTCTAACCCTCACTTGATCTTCAAACCACCATAACTTTTGATCCGGAGCTCCGATTTCCGCACCGCTTGCGGCCATGCATTCATCGTGATGCGCTCTACAAAACCCACTACTTTGTTCTTGAGGTAAGTCACGATTTTAGTTCAGTTCCTCAGCCCTTAAATTCAAATTTTTGGAGAAAAATATTGAGATTTTGGGCTCTTTGATGTTATAGGATCTAACTAGCTTGAAGGAGAGGATTAATGTTGTCTCCTTGATCCTTGAGTGTGGTAAGATTCTCAACGCTAGTGGAATTTGTGGATTTATGATGTTTGGGTATTGAGTTGTTGTGTTTGGATGTGATAATTATGGTTTAGGATGTGTGTATATGTATGTTGGAGCTTGATTGAGGTTTTGGAAAGTTTAGAAAAGGGCTTTGGTGTGATAAAAATCTGTTCTTGGAGGTGTTGAAGCCTTGAGAGCTTGTGGAAAAGTGATTTGGAAGTGCTCCGGGTTGAGCGGGGAAATCGGCTACGGTATGGTCTCGGTTTCTTGTATCTAAAATGTAGTGTGGTGTGAAAACTTAAGCTAGAGGCTCTAAGATAGGAATTGAATTGTTGATGTTATTAAATGGTTAAGACATATTGCGTGATCATATATGTGATTATGAATATTGATGTTTTGATGGTATGATACATGAGAGATATATGCATGGTTTTGATATATGCTTGATAATTGATTGAGGTTGAATTGTGGGTGAAAGCATATTGATGATGAGGATGATATTGATTATATGTAATGATGGTTGATTGGAAATGGTGTTGGTGGAAATTGGGATGAGGAAGAATATATGACATGGAAATGTGTTTGAAATTGTGTTATTTGATTGAGATGGGTTAAAATGGTGGGATGGTGGTTTGTGAATTTGATAAAAATGTTAATGTATGAGTTGAGGAGGCTTGAGGTTGATTTTTGGCATGTTTTGGTTGATCTTGAAAAGGGTTGAAATTGGTTTGTTTTGAAAATGGCACTTTGTGATTTTGTATGTGATGAACGGATATTTTATACGCTTTTTGGGGTTAATTTCATGTAGTTTTTAGTATATTTTCATTAGTTTCTAGGAAAATTCATATTTCTAGAATTTACTATGAGTTTGTGTGCTTTTCTATAATTTCAGGTATTTTCTTGCTGAAATTGAGGGAGCTGAGCAAAAATCTGATTCGGGCTGAAAAAGGATTGCTGATGTTGTTGGATTCTGACCTCTCTGCGCTCGGAATGGATTTTATGGAGCTACAGGAGTCCAATTGGAGCGCTTCCAATTTCGTTGGAAAGTAGACATCAAGGGCTTTCCAGAAATATATAATAGTCCATACTTTTCTCAAGGATAGATGACGTAAACTGGCGTTCAACACCAGTTCCATGTTGCAGTCTGGCGTCCAGCGCCAGAAACAGGTTACAAGTTGGAGTTCAACGCCAGAAACAGGTTACAACCTGGAGTTGAACGCCCAAAACAGCCTAGGCACGTGAGAAGCTTTAGTCTCAGCCCCAGCACACACCAAGTGGGCCCCAGAAGTGGATTTCTACACTATCTATCATAGTTTACTCATTTTCTGTAAACCTAGGTTACTAGTTTAGTATTTAAACAACTTTTAGAGATTTATTTTGTATCTCATGATATTTTAGATCTGAAATTTGTACCTTTTGGCAGTATGAGTCTCTAAATCCCATTGTTGGGGGTGAGGAGCTCTGCAGCGTCTCGATGAATTAATGCAATTACTTCTATTTTCCATTCAAACATGCGTGTTCCTATCTAAGATATTCATTCGCGCTTAATTATGGAGAAGGTGATGATCCGTGACACTCATCACCTTCCTCAACCCATGAACGTGTGCATGACAACCACCTCCATTCTATATTAGATTGAATGAGTATCTCTTAGATTCCATAATCAGAATCTTCGTGGTATAAGCTAGAATTGATGGCGTCATTCAGGAGAATCCGGAAAGTCTAAACCTTGTCTGTGGTATTCCGAGTAGGAGTCTGGGATTGGATGACTGTGACGGGCTTCAAACTCGCGAGTGCTGGGCGTAGTGACAGACGCAAAAGGATAGCAAAACCTATTCCAGTATGATCGAGAACCTCTAGATGATTAGCCGTGCTGTGACAGAGCATTTGGACCATTTTCACTGAGGAGATGGGAAGTAGCCATTGACAACGGTGACACCTTACATAGAGCTTGCCATGGAAGGAACTTTGCACTTTTGCATGCATGAGGGAAGAGGAATACAAGAGAAACGCTGAAATTCAGAAGACAAAGCATCTCCAAAACCCCAACATATTCTCCATTACTGCATAATAAGTATTTATTTCATACTCTCTTATTTTTCGTAATTCAATTTGATAAGTGAATTGTTTTCCTGACTAAGAGTTACAAGATAACCATAGATTGCTTCAAGCCAACAATCTCCGTGGGATTCGACCCTTACTCACGTAAGGTATTACTTGGACGACCCAGTGCACTTGCTGGTTAGTTGTGCGGAATTACATAGTGTGAAGTAATTTTCGTGCACCAAGTTTTTGGCGCCGTTGCCGGGGATTGTTCGAGTTTGGACAACTGACGGTTTATTTTGTTGCTTAGATTAGGAAAAATTTTTCTTTTTGGTTTAGAATCTTCTATTATTGTTTTTGGTTGAAATTATTTTTTTTAAATCCTTATTTTCTCTTTTTTTTTTTTAAATTTTTCAAAATTTTTTTTACTAATAATTGAGTTTTTTTTTTTAGTTATTAAAAAATACTTCTTCAAAACAAGTGTTACATTTACTGCCCAATTGGCTAGAGCGTTGGTCTATGTTCTTGGTAATTGGGTATCTTCTTGTTAAAATCTTCTTTTTTTCAAAAATAATTTTTCTTTGATTAAATCTTGTGCCAAACTTTAAGTTTGGTATTTTCTTGTTAATCTTTCTATAATTTTCGAAAATTTTAGTTTGGTTTGCTAAAAATTTTAAGTTTGGTGTTCTACCTTCATGTTCTTGTGGTTCTTGTGATTCTTCAAAGTGTTCTTGAGTTTTCCTTGTGTCTTGATCTTAAAATTTTTAAGTTTGGTGTTCCTTGGTGTTTTCCCTCCAAAATTTTCGAAAACAAGGAGCATTAGATCTAAAAATTTTAAATCTTGTGCTATTTTATTATTTTTCTCTTTCCTTATTAAATTCAAAAAAAAATATCTTTTCTAACTATTTTTAAGCTAATATTTCGAAATTCTTCATAAAAATTCAGATTTCAATTTCAAAAATTTTATCTTATTATATCTTAGTTGTCAAGTTTTTAAGAAAATCATATCTTTTCCAAAACCTCCTAACCACTTATTCTCTCTTCATTTTTTTCGAAAATCCTCTTAAAATATTTTCAATTTTTTTTATTATAGTTTTATTATTTCGAATTTTTTTAATATAATAAAATAAATAAAATAAAGCCACATCATCTCCCTTTCTCCATCATGGATCTAAGTGGAAATGAACAGTACAGAAGGACTCTGGGGTTATATGCTAACCCCACTACTGCTTCATATGGGAGTAGTATCTGTATACCCTCCATCGGAGTCAGTAGCTTTGAGTTGAATCCTTAGCTCATTATCATGGTGCAGCAAAGTTGCCAGTATTCCGGTCTTCCACAGGAAGAACCTACAGAGTTTTTGGCACAGTTTTTACAAATTGCTGACACAGTACATGATAAGGAAGTAGATCAGGATGTCTACAGATTATTACTGTTTCCATTTGCTGTAAAAGATCAAGCTAAGAGGTGGTTAAATAACTAACCTAAGGCTAGCATAAGGACATGGAAACAACTGTCAGAAAAATTCCTGAATCAATACTTTCCTCCAAAACGGATGACACAGCTAAGGCTGGACATCCAAGGCTTTAAACAAGGAGATAATAAATATCTTTATGATGCCTGGGAGAGATACAGAGAGATGCTAAGAAAGAGTGGGTTCAGCTAGACATCTTCTATTATGGGCTTACAGAAAGAGTTCAGATATCTCTAGACTACTCAGCTGGTGGATCTATCCACATGAGAAAGACAATTGAAAAAGCTCAAGAGCTCATTGATACAGTTGCCAAAAATTAGCATCTGTACCTAAGCAGTGAACCTTCCATGAAAGAAGAGGCTAAAACAGTGACTACTGAACTCAGTCCTGCTGAACAAGCTATTGAATTCAATCAGCAATTGGATTTTCTAACAAAACAGTTAGTCGAATTCAAGGAGAGACTACAAGAGACAAGGATGGCTAATATAAATATGGAAGAACAATTAAAGCAAACAAAGCAGCAGCTATCAAAACAAATAACAGAAGAATGCCAAGCAGTTCAATTAAGAAGTGGGAAAACATTAAATACCCCACCTCAAGGCAGCAGGAAGCCAAGAAATGAGCAAACTACCCAAATTCCATCTGAGGACAGTAAGAGCCCGGGGAAAAATAATTCTGGCGCTAAAACGCCAGAAATTGGGTGGAAGGCTGGCGCTGAACGCCCAAACCATGCTCAGGACTGGCGTTCAACGCTAGAAACAAGCAAGGAACTGGCGTTGAACACCCAAAGGAAGCACAGTTCTGGCGTTCAGACGCCAGGAACAGCTGAGGAGTTGGCATCTAACGTCACTCCAGCTTCCAACCCTGGCATTCAATTGCTAGTGAGGGATCAAACACACACAAGTGCTGATGACAACCCCTCTAAAAGGGCTTCTTCAACCACTTCTGTAGGAAATAAACCTGCAGCAACCAAAGTTGAGGAATATAAAGCCAAGATACCTTATCCTCAAAAACTCTGCCAAGAGGAGCAGGATAAGCAATTTGCTCGCTTTGTAGATTATCTCAGGACTCTTGAAATAAAGATTCTGTTTGCAGAAGCACTTGAGCAAATACCTTCTTATGCCAAGTTCATGAAAGAGATCTTAAGTCATAAGAAGGATTGGAGAGAAACTGAAAAAGTTCTCCTCACTGAAGAATGCAGTGCAGTCATTCTGAAAAGCTTCCCTGAAAAGCTTAAAGATCCCGAAAGCTTTCTGATACCATGCATATTAGAGGGTAATTGCACCAAGACAGCCTTATGTGATCTTGCAGCAAGCATCAACCTAATACCTGCATCCACTATCAGAAAGCTTGGTTTAACTGAAGAAGTTAAACCAACCCGGATATGTCTCCAACTTGCTGATGGCTCTATTAAATATCCATCAGGCGTGATTGAGGACATGATTGTCAGGTTGGCCCATTCGCCTTTCCCACTGACTTCGTAGTGCTGGAGATGGAGGAGCACAAGAGTGCTACTCTCATTCTAGGAAGACATTTCCTAGCAACTGGACGAACTCTCATTGATGTTCAAAAGGGGGAAGTCACCCTGAGAGTCAATGAGGATGAGTTTAAGTTGAATGCTGTCAATGCCATGCAGCATCCAGACACACCAAAAGACTGTATGAAAGTTGATCTTATTGACTCTTTGGTGGAGGAGATCAACATGGCTGAGAGTCTCGAATCAGAGCTGGAAAACATCTTTAAAGATGTTCCGCCTGATCTAGAGGATTCAGAGGAATTGAAAGAGTCTCTGAAATTTCCTCAGGAAGAGGAAAAACCTCCTAAACCCGAGCTCAAACCATTACCAGCATCCCAGAAATATGAATTTCTGGGAGAAGGTGATACTTTTCCAGTGATCATAAGCTCTGCTTTAAATCCACAGGAAGAGGAAGCACTAATTCAAGTGTTAAGGACACACAAGACAGCTCTTGGGTGGTCCATAAGTGACCTTAAGGGTATAAGCCCAGCTAGATGCATGCACAAGATCTTATTGGAGGACAATGCTAAGCCAGTGGTTCAACCACAGAGGCGGCTAAATCCTGCAATGAAGGAAGTGGTGCAGAAAGAGGTCACCAAATTAATGGAGGCTGGGATCATTTATCCTATTTCTGACAGCCCCTGGGTGAGCCCTGTTCAAGTTGTCCCCAAAAAGGGAGGCATGACAGTGGTTCATAATGAAAAAAATGAACTGGTTCCTACAAGAACAGTTACAGGGTGGCGCATGTGTATTGACTACAGAAGGCTCAATACAGCCACCAGGAAGGATCATTTTCCTTTACCATTCATAGACCAGATGCTAGAGAGACTAGTAGGTCATGATTATTACTGCTTTTTGGATGGCTATTCAGGCTCTAACCAAATTGCAGTAGATCCCCAGGATCAAGAGAAAACAGCATTCATATGTCCATCTGGAGTATTTGCTTATAGAAGGATGCCATTTGGGCTGTGTAATGCACCTGCAACCTTTCAGAGATGCATGCTCTCTATTTTCTCTGATATGATAGAAAAATTTTTGGAAGTCTTCATGGATGACTTCTCAGTATATGGAGACTCATTCAGCTCCTGTCTTGATCACCTGACACTGGTTTTGAAAAGATGCCAAGAGACTAACCTGGTTTTAAACTGGGAAAATGTCACTTTATGGTGACTGAAGGGATTGTCCTTGGGCATAAAATTTCAAACAAGGGAATAGAGGTTGATCAAGCTAAAATAGAGGTAATTGAAAAATTACCACCACCTGCCAATGTTAAGGCAATCAGAAGCTTTCTGGGGCATGCAGGATTCTATAGGAGGTTTATAAAGGATTTTTCAAAAATTGCAAAACCTCTAAGCAACCTGCTAGCTGCTGACACGCCATTTTTGTTTGACACAGAGTGCCTGCAGGCATTTAAAACTCTGAAAGCTAAGCTGGTCATAGCACCAGTTATCTCTGCACCAGACTGGACATTACCATTCGAATTAATGTGTGATACCAGTGATCACGCCATTTGAGCAGTACTGGGGCAGAGGCATGACAAACTTCTGCATGTCATTTATTATGCTAGCCGTGTTTTAAATGATGCCCATAAAAATTACACAACCACATAAAAGGAATTGCTTGCAGTAGTCTATGCCATTGACAAGTTTAGATCATACTTAGTAGGATCAAAAGTGATTGTGTACACTGACCATGCTGCTCTTAAATATCTATTTACAAAGCAGGATTCAAAACCCAGGCTTATAAGATGGGTATTGCTTCTGCAAGAGTTTGATATAGAAATAAGAGACAGAAAAGGGACAGAAAACCAAGTGGTTGATCATCTGTCCCGAATAGAGCCAGCAGAAGGGGCATTGCCATGGGTCACAATATGGAGGTCATTTCGGAGGTGAGCGAACAGCCACCAAGGTCCTTTAATGTGGTTTCTACTGGCCTACACTCTACAGAGATTCCCGAGAGTTTGTACGTAACTGTGACAGTTGCCAAAGAGCTGGTAATTTGCCTCATAGTTACGCCATGCCTCAACAAGGAATCTTGGAGATTGAGTTGTTTGATGTATGGGGAATTGATTTCATGGGGCCTTTCCCACCATCATACTCAAACACTTATATTCTGGTGGCAGTTGACTATGTATCAAAATGGGTAGGGGCCATTGCCACACCTACCAATGATACTAAAACAGTGCTGAAGTTCCTCCAGAAACATATATTCAGTAGGTTTGGTGTCCCTAGGGTACTAATCAGTGATGGGGGCACTCACTTCTGCAACAAACAGCTTTACTCTGCCATGGTCCGGTATGGGATTCGCCACAAGGTGGCGACTCCATATCATCCACAGACAAATGGGCAAGCTAAAGTTTCTAACAGAGAACTGAAAAGAATCCTGGAATGGACTGTAAGTACCTGTAGAAAGGATTGGGCACGAAGCTTGGATGATGCTCTGTGGGCTTACAGAACAACATTCAAGACTCCTATAGGGACCTCTCCGTACCAACTTGTGTATGGTAAGGCTTGTCACCTGCCCGTGGAACTGGAACATAAGGCCTACTGGGCAACCAGATTCCTAAACTTTGATGCCAAATTAGCTGGAGAAAAAAGATTGCTCCAGTTGAATGAGCTAGAGGAATTCAGATTCACTGCTTTCGAAAATGCTGAGCTTTATAAAGAGAAATCTAAAAGGTGGCATGACAGAAAGCTGTCATCTAGAATCTTTGAACCAGGACAAAAAGTTCTGTTATTTAACTCTAGGCTAAGGCTATTCCCAGGGAAACTGAAATCCCGGTGGAGGGGACCATATATGATTACAAGTTTATCACCATATGGTTATGTGGAGCTTCAAGACATTGATTCTGATAAGAAGTTCATTGTTAATGGACAGAGAATCAAGCACTATCTTGAAGGAAATGTTGAGCAAGAGTGCTCAAGGCTGAAGCTAGATTAAAAGCTCAGCAAGGTCCAGCTAAAGACAATAAAGAAGTGCTTGCTGGGAGGCAACCCAGCCATTGGGAAGACTTTTTCTGTTATTTTGCCCTATTCTTGATTTTATTTATTTATATAAAGTTCATTGCTACTAAGGTAAAGAGTCAATTGTATAAGTTCACAGGGTTACAGAAGGATTCAGCACACAAAACAGAGAAAGAGAGCTCACTGGCAAGAAAACGCCAGTAAAAGTCTGTTTTGGGCGTTCAACGCCCAAAAGAAGTATCCACTGGGCGTTGAACGCCAGTAAGGATAGCTATCTGGGCGTTAAACGCCAGAAAGAAGCATCTTCTGGGCGTTGAACGCCAGAAAGAAGCTCCTTCTGTGCATTTAACGCCAGATTTACAGTGTCCTGGGTGTTCAAAAAAACGCCCAGTTACAAAGGAGTTCCTGGTGTTCAACGCCAGAAAGAAGCAACAGCTGGGTGTTGAACGCCCAGGAGAAGCAGCAATTGGGCGTTAAATGCCCAAGACATGCAGCGTTTGGGTGTTTAACGCCAAGATGGTGGGGAGGAGGTAAATTCATTTTTACTTCATAATTTTTACTTAATTTTAATTTTCATGTTTCAATTCATGATTTCTTGCATAAACATGTTACAAACCCTGATTTCTAAAATCCCTAATTTCTAAAAATCCTACTTTAAAAATATCAAATGTATCTTAATCCATAAACACAAATTCTTTTTCAATCCAATCCAACTCTTTTTCAAAAATTTCCAAAACAAATCTATCTCTTTTCCTTCTAAATTCCTTTCAACTCATCAATATCTTTTTCAAATCTCCACATTATCTTTTTCAAAATCCAAATTTATCTTTTTCAAATATCTTTCATATCTTTTCAATTTTAAATCACATCTTTTCATATCATACTTATTTTTTTTAAATCATATCTTCTATCTTATTTTTTTTAAAATTTCGAAAACCCACCCCCCTCCCTTTTAAATCCACCATTCGACACTAGCTCTCCTTCTATCCCTCTCCTTTCTTTTCTTTTGCTTGAGGACAAGCAAACCTCTAAGTTCGGTGTGTTTATCCGTGATCACTAAATTATACCCACTAAGATCATGACTCCTAAAGAAAAATAAATCACTCCAAGAGGCAAGAAATAGAGTATTCCAAAACCACTTTGGAATCAAGGGAAGTTCTTAACCAAAGAACATTCAGACCATTACTACAAAATAATGGGTCTAAGATCAGTGATCCCGGAAGTCAAGTTCGATCTGAAGGAAGATGAATATCCGGAGATCCAAGAGCATATTCGAAACAGGAACTGGGAAGTCCTAGCTAATCCTGAAACAAAAGTGGGAAGGAATATGGTTAAGGAGTTCTACGCTAATCTGTGGCAAACAGACAGGCAGAGAATATCTGGAACTGCCCTCTATGAGTATCGGACTATGGTCAGAGGAAAGATTGTTCACATCTACCCTGACAAAATCAGAGAGATCTTTAAGCTACCTCAGCTGAAAGATGACCCAGACTCCTTCAATAGGAGAATGATGAGAACAAACAAGGGCCTGGATAAGATTCTAGAGGATATATGCATCCCTGGAGCCAGGTGGACCACCAGCAGCAAGGGTGTCCCAAATCAACTCAAGAGAGAAGATCTCAAACCAGTCGCCAGAGGATGGCTGGACTTCATTGGGCGTTCTATATTGCCTACTAGCAACCGTTCTGAAGTCACCGTCAAAAGAGCAGTGATGATCCATTGCATTATGTTGGGAAAAGAAGTGGAAGTTCATCAACTGATTCCATCTAAATTTTACATACTTGCAAACAAGAACTCCAAAGATGCCAGGTTGGCTTATCCAAGCCTAATCTCTATGCTCTGCAAAGATGCTGGAGTAAGGATGGGAATAACGGAGTACATCTCAGTAGAGCAACCAATCACTAAAACCACAATGGAAAAACAACAAATGCAGGATGACCCCATCAAGAGGAGGGCGCAAGAATTCCTCCTGGAAGTCCCACAATTTGAATATTGGGAACAGCTTGAAGCATCTGTCACCAAGTTGCAAGAATCTATGGACCAAATAAAGGAAGAACAGCAAAATCAAAACAGTATGCTCTGCAAACTGCTCAGGGAACAAGAAGAGCAAGGGCGTGACTTAAAGGAACTAAAGCGTCAAAAGTTAACTCTTGAAGGACCAAGCACTCCACAGACTAGAGGAACATCCACATCCCAAACTCAAGGTTGTTGAGCTCTAATCTTAACCTTAACTCTGTGATAATTGTTCTTATTTTTAGTTTTACCTTAGAAGATATAGTGGTAATTAGTAGTTATTTTAACTCCAATTAAGCTATAATTTATTTTTCTCATCATCATTAAACATGAATAAAATAGAAAATTTTCTTTAGAATAAGGAGGCAATATTTTTCGAATTTTTAATAAAACAAATTCTAATTGTTTACATGTGGTGGCAATGCTTTCTGCCTTCTGAATGAATGCCTGAACAGAGCATATGTCTTTGGAATTTGATGTTCTTGAATGTTAAATATGTTGGCTCTTGAAAGAATAATGAACATGATACATGTTATTGATAATCTGAAATAAAAATGATTCTTGAAGCAAGAAAAAGCAGTGAATACAAAGCTTGCAAAAAAAAAAAACAAGTAGAAAAAGCCAATAGCCCTTAAAACCAAAAGGCAAGGGTAGTAAAAAGGATCCAAGGATTTGAGCATCAGTGGATAGGAGGGCCTAAGGGAATCAAATCCTGGTCTAAGCGGCTAAACCAAGCTGTCCCTAACCATGTGCTTGTGGCGTGAAGGTGTCAAGTAAAAACTTGAGACTGAGCGGTTAAAGTCAAGGTCCAAAGCAAAAAGAAGAGTGTGCTAAAGAACCTTGGACACCTCTAATTGGGGACTTTAGCAAAGCTGAGTCATAATATGAAAAGGTTCACCCAATTATGTGTCTGTGGCATTTATGTATCCGGTGGTAATACTGGAAAACAAAGTGCTTAGGGCCACAGCCAAGGCTCATAAAAGTAGCTGTGTTCAAGAATCAACATACTGAACTAGGAGAATCAATAACACTATCTGAATTCTAAGTTCCTATAGATGCCAATCATTCTGAGCTTCAATGGATAAAGCGAGATGCCAAAACTGTTCGGAAGCAAAAAGCTACTAGTCCCGCTCATTTAATTAGAATCTGCGCTTCACTCAAAAATACGGAGATATTATTGCTTCGTGACTTATTTGTATTCTATTTTATTTGTCTAGTTGCTTGGGGACAAGCAACAGTTTAAGTTTGGTGTTGTGATGAGCAGATATTTTATACGCTTTTTGGGGTTAATTTCATGTAGTTTTTAGGATGTTTTAGTTAAGTTTTTAGTATATTTTCATTAGTTTCTAGGAAAATTTCATATTTCTGGAATTTACTATGAGTTTGTGTACTTTTCTATAATTTCAGGTATTTTCTGGCTGAAATTGAGGGAGCTGAGCAAAAATCTGATTCGGGCTGAAAAAGGATTGCTGATGCTGTTGGATTCTGACCTCTCTGCACTCGGAATGAATTTTATAGAGCTACAGGAGTCCAATTGGCGCGCTTCCAATTGCGTTGAAAAGTAGACATCCAGGGCTTTCCAGAAATATATAATAGTCCATACTTTGCTCAAGGATAGATGACGTAAACTGGCGTTCAACGCCAGTTCCATGTTGCAGTCTGGCGTCCAGCGCCAGAAACAGGTTACAAGTTGGAGTTCAACGCCAGAAACAGGTTACAACCTGGCGTTGAATGCCCAAAACAGCCCAGGCACGTGAGAAGCTTTAGTTTCAGCCCCAGCACACATCAAGTGGGCCCCAGAAGTGAATTTCTGTACTATCTATCATAGTTTACTCATTTTCTGTAAACCTAGGTTACTAGTTTAGTATTTAAACAACTTTTAGAGATTTATTTTGTATCTCATGACATTTTAGATCTGAAATTTGTACCTTTTGGAAGCATGAGTCTCTAAACCCCATTGTTGCGGGTGAGGAGCTCTGCAGCGTCTCGATGAATTAATGCAAGTACTTCTATTTTCCGTTCAAACATGCGTGTTCCTATCTAAGATATTCATTCGCGCTTAATTATAGAGAAGGTGATGATCCGTGACACTCATCACCTTCCTCAACCCATGAACGTGTGCATGACAACCACCTCCATTCTATATTAGATTGAATGAGTATCTCTTAGATTCCATAATCAGAATCTTCGTGGTATAAGCTAGAATTGATGGCGTCATTCACGAGAATCCGGAAAGTCTAAACCTTGTCTGTGGTATTCCGAGTAGGATTCTGGGATTGGATGACTGTGACGGGCTTCAAACTTGCGAGTGCTGGGCGTAGTGACAGACGCAAAAGGATAGTAAATCCTATTCCAGTATGATCGAGAACCTCTAGATGATTAGCCGTGCTGTGACAGAGCATTTGGACCATTTTCACTGAGGAGATGGGAAGTAGCCATTGACAACGGTGACACCTTACATAGAGCTTGCCATGGAAGGAACTTTGTGTAACAACCCAACTCCCAGTATGCCATGGTCATACAAGAAGCTAAGTGTTACTAACTTATCCTTCCTAATTATTATTTATTTTTTAATATATGAGCCTGTTCCTTGTTAGAGCGATGCCAATTTTACGAGTAACTTTTTCTTTGTTTTGAATGTTCAGGTAAAATAGACAAGCATACCTTGAGAGTAATAGAAAAGCGGCATAAAGAAACATAGAAATACAGCTGATAATATACATCATGTACACTATAACAAAACATGTAGCGTTTACACAAGATCAAGTTAGTTTACATCCTCGTCATCCTACGTAGCTAATATTTACACGACACTCCCAGGGCCTGGCCCATACAAAAAGCCACTAAGCTGGCGCCCAGGCTAGCCTAACCACTATATAGCTCCTAGCTCTCGGGTATACTAACACAAGTGAGAGACTAACTATCAGATAATGTCAGACTAGAGTGTCATCAAAAGAATGCCCCTTCCGCAGTCAAACTATATTTACACGTGGCCGTTCGGAGAATTGCCGTGAGGCTCGTCCATCTCCTCATCCTGCTCTATCTCTATCTCAGGATCCTCCTCCTCCTCATCGTCCGCAGCTACAGCTATACCCTCAGATCCACCAGAAATACTGCTGTCACTATGTACAAAATCATTCGCGAGCACAGGTCCGTTCGCGTTTATAGGAGCCACTCCACCGTCCGGTAGTGCCGGCTCATCAGGCTGTGGCAAGTCGGGGATCGGCTCAGGGGGAAAATCCCACTCTGGTGGTATCACAGGTACGTAGTCACCAGCTAACTCAGGCTCATCAGGAATGATAGGCTCAGGTACCGCCTCATTCAAAGGTTGAGCTGGTATAGGGTGCTCAGGTTCATCAGGAAAAGGATGTCCAGGTGCGTCAGGATGTAACCAGGATAAGGGAAAGTCGTAAGGAGCATCAGGGTCAAAATGTGGGCTAGACAGAGGATGTTGAGAAGCTCGATTAGGTAATGCATATCGTCTAATACGAGGCTCCAATCCCATGATGAAGTAACTGTGATGTATCGGATCCTCGTAGACGTAAGGGTCCTCGAATTCATAGAAGATCACGCCCGTCTCCATCTGAGGGGGAGGAAGGGAGAGAAGGGGTAAGAACTGGAGAGTTCTTAGTAGGGTCGGGGTTGTTAGTTACGTTCATTTATTCGTTTTCGATTAGCAGATAGATAATAGAATACAGTAATGTAGTAAACAGAGGTTAAAAATAGATAGAAAAACAAAGAACAGAACACAAGCAGAAAAATACAAGAAGATAAAGCATAGACATAGCACTCGAACAAACAAACATAAAGAAATAGATCACACACAAAAAAGAATGCAACAGAGAGTGATGCGCAAACAAGAATGATGCATGTCTAGCCCTAGTACAGGCCATGAGCTCATGTGTCGGTTGGCTGCCCGCAATCCCGACATTTATCCGGTCACGAGTAATCCCGATTTCCCGAATACGATTTTTCGTTCCTAAATAAATGTGCATATAATAATAGCCGCTCATTTGAGACAGCCTCTGCTTACTACAGGAAAATATATATATATATATATATATATATATATATATATATATATATATATATATATATATATATATATATATATATATATATACTCTGCTCTGCTCTGGGGAAGCGAAAAATAGCTATAGGTGACTTAGTTTCCCTACAGAAGCTCTGGGTTGCATTAAGCAACTAATATATATTAAATATAACTCTGGGTTGAATCAAGCAACTAATATATATATATATATATATATATATATATATATATATATATATATATATATATATAGCTCTGGGTTGCATCAAGCAACTAATATATATAAATATCTCTTTATTATATTACTCTTCTCTTTATATCTCTTTACTCTGTTCTAGTTTCTCTTTTATCTGTATCTCTTTACTCTGTTTTAATTACTCTGTTCTCTGTATCTCTTTTCTCTTCTCTGATTACTCTTTTCATCTGTATCTATATTACTCTTTTTCTCTTCATCTCTTTACTTTACTCTGGTTATTCTGTTTTCTGTATCTCTCTACTCTGCTCTGATTTTTCTGTTTAACGTATGTATTTAAAGCTTATGTAAATTTCGTTATGAACAGTTAGCCTATCCCAAGTATAGGTTCATTAAGTCTATACTGAAACAGTTTAACTTTTCATATAATACCTAACCCTATTCGCAATTCCAGGACTAACTATGTTGCCTTAATTCGTTCACTAGTCTCTGTCTGCTTTTATGTCATTAAAACTTTACAGACTTTTTCTTCGATTTTTTATCTTTTCTTCAACTTTTTATCTTTTATTTATCTTTGCCTCACTAATATGTTTTTACCACTCTCTAACTATTTTATGAAGGTAATTATGAGATTCTGCGCTTAAAGTTGTCTTTCTAAAGCTTTTACAGAAAACTGCCTTTTCCGCATTATTTTATTATTTTTATTAAAATATTATTTTAATTTAAATATTATTATTTAATATTTTATTATTTTTTATTATTTTATCGTTAAATTTTCGAAAATTAACTTACTTTTACATTTATCCTTTAAAATTCACTTTTTACCACCCGTAACTTTTAATATTTCTACTTTTACCACCCTAACTTTCAGAAATTCCCAAGCAACCCCTTAGACACCAAAAATTTTACTTCCTTGCCCTTTTTAAGATCTAAGGCCTGTTCTTCACTGTTCTTCATCACACTCAAAGTGTTCTTCATGTTCTTCATAAATTCTTCAGATTCTTTCTCTGTTTTTACCCGTTTTTCAATCTTTTCGGCAACCGATTTTTACTATAATTCATAATAAATTAGCAGCCACTAAAACCCCATCTTTTCTACATGATTTTAACACAAATTGAATCTCAATTTAAGCTTAGGGTTTCGTTTTTCCAGCTGCCCAAGAACATGAACTTTAAAGCTTGAATTTCATCAAATTTCATCAAAATTTCACTAAATTTTCACCAAGAATCAATCATATATGCAACCAATTACAACTCAAACACAAATAATCAAGATTAATTTTGTGACACCCTACCTGGTTTTGCTGCTCCTAATTCAATCAAACTTTCAGGTGGTCCTTAAGCACTTTTTCCTCCTAAATCACATCAAGGAAACACATATTTAAGCATGTTTCCTTGAAACCGAATCAAAAGAGAGATGGTGCAGCCAACTCACCTTGATCCCAGCCTTGATAAGTCATATGATCATGTAGAGAAAGAAGAGAGGATCATTTTGGTCGGATTGGAATTTTGATTTGAGTTTTAGTTCAGTAGAAATCAAGCTTTGAAGATTTGGAACTAAGAACTTTTCTCTCTTTTTCTCTCTACCTATTTTCGGCCACAAAGTGAAAATGAGCCAGCCTTGGGGGTTTTGGGGGTGTAGGGTGAGTTGTGATTGGTTGGCTTGGAGGTGGATTAAAATAATATTAAAATATCTCAGGTGTATAACTACTAAAACTAGATGTATCGGAACACTTGCAAAAACATCTCTAAAAATTATTTTCTGAGCTACTAGCATAAATGACACTAGTAACATATTTATTATGAGAATAAAACATGAATAATGAGGCCTTAGCATTGCTAAATTCATCAGAGAGTGCTTGTGCTAAGCTGCACCAGTAAATTGTGAACCCAGTTAAATCGGTTTTTCTGTTTTTAACTAAAACTGATCAGGTAATCTTATAATATCATTCAAGAAGCTTCTAATACTAATATAATGATAATATCATCCTATTATCTCTCTTCTCTCATAAAGCGGGTCCGGTTTGTCAAACTAAGACTATTTACGAAAAACCGAATCAAAACTCCTAACCGATACGGTTCAAAAACTAGGTTCTTCGCGACCGCATTATTGAGCTTGTCTCGGAAAAGGTTCTAACTTAAAGATGACATAATGACAATTAGGATTGAGATACTTGATGATATATCAAAGGTTTTCCCCTTACTGATCTTCCGGAGAAATTCGTACTTTCAGAAAAGATCTCACGTACTCGAAAATCGGGGTTGTTACATTCTACCCTCCTAACAGAAAATTTTGCCCTCAAAATTTTAGTTACCTGAGAATAGATGCGGATAATCAGCTTTCATCTTATCTTCCAGTTCCCAAGTGTGCTCTTCTTCTCCTCTTTGTCCCCAAGCTACTTTGACTAAGCGAACAGTCTTGCCTCTCAGCTGCTTATCACTTCTTTCTACGATCAGAGCTGGTGATGCTTGATATGTCAAATCAATTCGTAACTGTACTGTCTCTGGTTGTAAAATGTGACTCTCATCGGGAATATATTTCTTAAGTTGCGAGACATGAAAAACATCATGAAGGTTTGACAGATATGGAGGAAGGGCTACTTGATAAGCTACTAGACCGACTCTTTTAAGTATTTGGAAAGGTCCTATGTATCGAGGGTTAAGCTTTTTAGTCTTAAAGGCTCTTCCTATTCCAGTAGTCGGGGTTACTTTAAGAAAAACATGGTCTCCCTCACTAAACTCTAAGGGTCTACGTCTATTATCGGCATAGCTCTTTTGACGGCTCTGTGCTGTCTGGATCTTCTGGTGGATCCCCTTTATCTTCTCAGTAGTTTCTTGCACTAAGTCTGGACCTAAGACACTAGCTTCTCCGTCGTCATTCCAACACAATGGTGTCTGACATCTCCTTCCGTAGAGAGCTTCATATGGTGCCATCCCGATACTTTGTTGGTAACTGTTGTTGTAGACGAACTCGACCAATGGCAAATACCTATCCCAACTGCCTTGGTTATCCATCACACAAGATCTTAGCATGTCTTCCAATGTCTGGATTGTACACTCTGATTGTCCGTCTGTCTGAGGATGGTATGCTGTACTCATATGCAATTCTGTTCCCAATGCTTTCTGGAAAGCTCCCCAGAATCTGGAAGTAAACCTTGAATCTCGATCTGAAACAATTGACGAAGGTATTCCGTGCAATCGTACGATTTCTTGAATATATATCTATGCCAGCCTTTCTAATGTATAGTCAACTCAAATCGGAAGGAAGTGCGCTGATTTTGTCAACCTGTCCACAATTACCCAAATGGCATTGTGTCCTGTTGAGGTCCTTGGCAATCCCGTGACAAAACCCATAGTGATCTGCTCCCATTTCTATTGTGGTATTTCTAAGGGTTACAGGGTTCCTCACGGTTTTTGGTGTTCCACCTTCACCTTCTGGCAGGTTAAACATTTTGAGACATAATCAGCTACCTCTTTCTTCAAGCCCGGCCACCAGAACATTTGTTTCAAATCCTGATACATCTTTGTTACTCCAGGATGCATAGAAAATCTACTTTGATGAGCTTCTGCAATAATACTTTGCCGCAAATCTCCAGAGCTAGTGATGAGCGGATAATTTATACGCTTTTTGGCATTGTTTTTAGTATGCTTTTAGTAGAATCTAGTTACTTTTAGGGATGTTTTCATTAATTTTTATGTTAAATTCACATTTCTGGACTTTACTATAAGTTTGTGTGTTTTTCTGTGATTTCAGGTATTTTCTGGCTGAAATTGAGGGACTTGAGCAAAAATCAGATTCAGAGGTTGAAGAAGGACTGCTGATGCTGTTGGATTCTGACCTCCCTGCACTCAAAGTGGATTTTCTGGAGTTACAGAACTCGAAATGGCGCGCTTTTAATTGCGTTGGAAGGTAGACATCCAGGGCTTTCCAGCAATATATAATAGTCTATACTTTGGTCAAGAATAGACGACGTAAACTGGCGTTCAACGCCAGCCTTCTACCCAAATTTGGCGTCTAGCGCCAGAAAAGGATCCAAAACCAGAGTTGAACGCCCAAACTGGCACAAATACTGGCGTTCAAGTCCACAAATGGCCTCTGCACGTGCAACACTCAGGCTCAGCCCAAACACACACCAAGTGGGCCCCGGAAGTGGATTTATGCATCAATTACTTACTCATGTAAACCCTAGTAGCTAGTTTATTATAAATAGGACCTTTTACTATTGTATTTGGAATATTTGGATTACCTTATGATCCTTTGATCACGTTTTGGGGGCTGGCCATCTCGGCCATGCCTGGACCTTCACTTATGTATTTTCAACGGTAGAGTTTCTACACTCCATAGATTAAGGTGTGGAGCTCTGCTGTTCCTCAAAGATTAATGCAAGTACTACTGTTCTCTATTCAATTCTTCTTATTTCTCTTCTAAGATATCCATTCGCACCCAAGAACGTGATGAAGGTGATGATTATGTGTGACGCTCATCATCCTTCTCCCTTATGAACGCGTGCCTGACAAACACTTCCGTTCTACATGAAATAAGCTAGAATGAATATCTCTTAGATCTCTTAACCAGAATCTTCGTGGCATAAGCTAGAATGATGGCGGCATTCAAGAGAATCCGGAAGGTCTAAACCTTGTCTGTGGTATTCCGAGTAGGATTCAATGATTGAATGACTGTGACGAGCTCCGAACTCGCGATTGCAGGGCGTTAGTGACAGACGCAAAAGGATAGTAAATCCTATTCCGGCATGATCGAGAACCGACAGATGAATAGCCGTGCCGTGACAGGGTGCGTGAGCATATTATTCACTGAGAGGATAAGATGAAGCCATTGACAAGGGTGATGCCTCCAGACGATTAGCCGTGCCGTGACAGGGCATTGGATCATTTTCCCGTGAGATGACCGAAAGTAGCCATTGACAGTGGTGATGTATCACATAAAGCTAGCCATGGAAAGGAATGAGACTGATTGGATGAAGATAGCAGGAAAGCAGAGGTTCAGAGGAACGAAAAGCATCTCCATTCGCTTATCTGAAATTCCTACCAATGATTTACATAAGTATCTCTATCCCTATTTTATTATATAATATTCGAAAACACCATTATCACTTTATATATGCCTGACTGAGATTTACAAGGTGACCATAGCTTGCTTCATACCAACAATCTCCGTGGGATTCGACCCTTACTCACGTAAGGTATTACTTGGATGACCCAGTGCACTTGCTGGTTAGTTGTATCGAATTTGTGACGAATTATGAATGTGTAATCACGATTACGCGTACCAAGTTGCTCACGTGCCAGGAATAGTTTGCACCTGGACATCACAATTTCGTGCACCAAGTTTTTGGCGCCATTGCCGGGGATTGTTTGAGTTTGGACAACTGACGGTTCATCTTGTTGCTCAGATTAGGTAATTTTCTTTTTATTTTATTTTCAAAAAAAAAAAACTTTTCAAAAATATTTCTAAAATTTTCTCATCTGTTTTCGAAAATAATATAAAAATGTTTTTCAAAAAAAATTTATTCAAAATTTTTAAGAATGAATTCTAGTGTTTCATGAAGCATGTTGAAGCCTGGCTGGCTGTAAAGCCATGTCTGTTCCTTTGGGAATGAGTATGTCAGGCATGTCATATCTGAATTACATGCTGAAGCTTGGCTGGCCATTGGCCATGTCTAGTGTTTTGGACCGGAGCTTTCATTGAAGGCTTGGCTGGCTAGTGAGCCATGTCTAATTCCTGGACTGAAGCTTTAGACTAAGAATGCAAGATTCCTGGAATTCATGTAAAAAATTTTGGAATCCTTATTTTTCTTTTTCATATAATTTTCAAAAAAAAAAATTAGAAAATCGTAAAAATCAAAAAAATTTGTGTTTATTGTTTGAGTCTTGAGTCATATCATAAGTTTGGTGTCAATTGCATGTGCATCTTGTATTTTTCGAAAATTTCATGCATTCATGGTGTTCTTCATGATCTTCAAGTTATTCTTGGTAAGTCTTCTTGTTTGATCTTGATGATTTTTTGTTTTGTGTCTTTTCATGTTTATCATATGCATTCTTGAATTCTTAGTGTCTAAGCATTAAAGAATTCTAAGTTTGGTGTCTTGCATGTTTTCTTTGCATTAAAAATTTTTCAAAAATAGGTTCTTGATGTTCATCTTGACATTCAAAGTGTTCTTGGTGTTCATCTTGACATTCATATCATTCATGCATGCATTCATTGTTTTGATCTAAAAATTTCATGCATTGCATAATTTTCATGTTTTTCAAAAAAATTTCAAAAATAAAAAAAAATATCTTTTCCTTTTTCTCTCATCAAATTTGAAATTTGGATTGACTTTTTCAAAAATTTTTAAAATCAAATTGTTTCTTATGAGTCAAATCAAATTTTCAATTTGAAAATCTTATCTTTTTCAAAATTTCTTAGTTATTTTCGAAAATTCCAAAAAAAATTTTTCAAAAATCTTTTTCTTATTTTTATACCAAATTTTCGAAAATAACAATAGCAATTAATGTTTTGATTCAAAAATTTGAAGTTTGTTACTTGCTTGTTGAGAAAGATTCAAACTTTAAGTTCTAGAATCATATCTTGTGATTTCTTATGAATCAAGTCATTAATTGTGATTTTAAAAATCAAATCTTTTTCAAAACTAATTTTATCATATCTTTTCAAAAATATCTTCTCATCTTATCTTTTTAAAAAATTTGATTTCAAAATATCTTTTCTAACTTCCTAACTTCTTATCTTTTCAAAAATTTGTTTCAACTAACTAACTAACTTTTTGTTTGTTTCTTAACTTTTTCAAAACTATCTAACTAACTCTCTCCCTCTAATTTTCAAAAATATCTTCCCTCTTTTTCAAAAATTTCTTTTTAATTAACTAATTATTTTTATTTTTGATTTAAAAAAAAATTCGAAAAATACTAACATTTTTCAAAAACCATTTTCAAAAATCACTAACTCTTTTTCAAAAATATTTTTCGAAAATTCTCTCTCTTCCATCTTATTCTATTTACTCATTCATATCCTAACATCTCATCTCACATCTCTGCCATCCTCACAGTTGTGTTTCTTCCATTATATTACATTCTTTGTCTCCCCCTTTTCTTCCACTTACAAAGGGATCCCTATACTGTGGTATAAATGATCTCCATTATTGTTATTATTTTTCTGTACCCTTTTCTTTGTCATATGAGTAGGAGCAAGGACAAGAATATTCTTGTTGAAGCAGATCCAGAACCTGAAAGGACTCTGAAGAGAAAATTAAGAGAAGCTAAAATACAACAATCTAGAGATAACCTTTCAGAAATTTTCGAACAGGAAGAGGAGATGGCAGCCAAAAATAATAATAATGCAAGGAGGATGCTTGGTGACTTTACTGCACCTAATTCCAATTTACATGGAAGAAGCATCTCTATTCCTGCCATTGGAGCAAACAACTTTGAGCTGAAACCTCAATTAGTTTCTCTGATGCAGCAGAACTGCAAGTTTCATGGACTTCCATCTGAAGATCCTTTTCAGTTCTTAACTGAATTCTTGCAGATATGTGATACTGTTAAGACTAATGGAGTAGATCCTGAAGTCTACAGGCTCATGCTTTTCCCTTTTGCTGTAAGAGACAGAGCTAGATTATGGTTGGATTCTCAACCCAAAGACAGCCTGAACTCTTGGGATAAGCTGGTCACGACTTTCTTAGCCAAGTACTTTCCTCCTCAAAAGCTGAGCAAGCTTAGAGCTGATGTTCAAACCTTCAGACAGAAAGAAGGTGAATCCCTCTATGAAGCTTGGGTAAGATACAAACAGTTGACCAAAAAGTGTCCTTCTGACACGCTTTCAGAATGGACCATCCTGGATATATTCTATGATGGTTTATCTGAGCTATCAAAGATGTCACTGGACACTTCTGCAGGTGGATCCATTCACCTAAAGAAAATGCCTGCAGAAGCTCAAGAACTCATTGACATGGTTGCTAATAACCAGTTCATGTACACTTCTGAAAGGAATCCTGTGAGTAATGGGACGCCTATGAAGAAGGGAGTCCTTGAAGTTGATACTCTGAATGCCATATTGGCTCAGAATAAAATATTGACTAAGCAAGTCAATATGATCTCTCAGAGTCTGCATGGAATGCAAGCTGCATCCAACAGTACTCAAGAGGCATCTTCTGAAGAAGAAGCTTATGATCCTGAGAACCCTGCAATAGCAGAGGTAAATTACTTAGGTGAACCTTATGGAAACACCTATAACTCATCATGGAGAAATCATCCAAATTTCTCATGGAAGGATCAAAAGCCTCAACAAGGCTTTAATAATGGTGGAAGAAACAGGTTTAACAATAATAAACCTTTTCCGTCATCAACTCAGCAACAGACAGAGAACTCTGAACAAAATACTTCTAATTTAGCAAATCTAGTCTCTGATCTATCTAAGGCCACTGTAAGTTTCATGAATGAAACAAGGTCTTCCATTAGAAATCTGGAAGCACAAGTGGGCCAGCTGAGTAAAAGGATCACTAGAATCCCTCCTAGTACTCTCCCAAGCAATACAGAAGAGAACCCAATAGGAGAGTGTAAGGCCATTGACATAAGCACCATGGCCGAACCTGTAAGGGAAGGAGAGGATGTGAATCCCAAGGAGGAAGACCCCCTGGGACGTCCAGTGGTCAATAAGGAGCTTCCCTCTGAGGAACCAAAGGAATCTGAGACTCATCTAGAGACCATAGAGATTCCATTGAACCTCCTTATGCCCTTCATAAGCTCTGATGAGTACTCCTCTTCTGAAGAGAATGAGAATGTTACTGAAGAGCAAACTGCCAAGTTTCTTGGTGCAATCATGAAGCTGAATGCCAAATTATTTGGCATTGATACTTGGGAAGTTGAACCTCCCTTGTTCATCAATGAACTAAGTGATCTGGATCAACTGACATTGCCTCAGAAGAGACAGGATCCTGGAAAGTTCATAATACCTTGTACCATAGGCACCATGATCTTTAAGGCTCTGTGTGACCTTGGTTCAGGAATAAACCTCATGTCCCTCTCTGTAATAGAGAAACTGGGAATTTGTGGGGTGCAAGCTGCTAAAATCTCATTAGAGATGGCAGACAGTTCAAGAAAACAGGCTTATGGACAAGTAGAGGATGTGTTAGTAAAGGTTGAAGGCCTTTACATCCCTGCTGATTTCATAGTCCTGGATACTGGAAAGGAAGAGGATGAATCCATCATCCTAGGAAGACCTTTCCTGGCCACAGCAAGAGCTGTGATTGATGTTGACAGAGGTGAACTAGTCCTTCAATGGAATGAGGATTCCCTTGTGTTTAAAACTCAAGGATCTCCCTCTGCAACCATGGAGAGAAAGCATGAAAAGCTTCTCTCAAAGCAGAGTCAACCAGAGCCTCCACAGCCAAACTCTAAGTTTGGTGTTGGGAGGCCACAACCAAACTCTAAGTTTGGTGTTGAACTCCCATATCCAAACTCTAAGTTTGGTGTTGGAGAGTCTCAACAAAGCTCTGCACATCTGTGAGGCTCCATGAGAGCCCACTGTCAAGCTATTGACATTAAAGAAGCGCTTCTTGGGAGGCAACCCAATGTTTATCTAATTCTTATTTTTATTGTTTTTCATGTTTTCTTAGGTTCATGATCATGTGGAGTCACAAAATAAATATAAAAATTGAAAACGGAATCAAAAATAGCAGAAGAAAAATCACACCCTGGAGGAGCATCTGTCTGGCGTTCAAACGCCATAACAGAGCATGGTTCTGGCGCTGAACGCCCAGAATGGGCAGCATCCTGGCGCTGAACGCCCAGAACAAGCATGGTTCTGGCGTTCAACGCCAGAAATGGCACACAAATGGGCGTTGAACGCCCAAAATGGCCACCAACCTGGCGCTGAACGCCCAGAGTTGGGTACAAAGGCATTTTTACATGCCTAATGGGTGCAGGGATGTAAATCCTTGAACACCTCAGGATCTGTGGACCCCACAGGATCCACTCAGGATCTGTGGACCCCACAGGATCCCCACCTACCTCCACTCACTCCTTCTCACCACTCTCTTTCACACAACCCCATAAACACTCTTCCCCAAAAACCCTTCACCAATCACCTCAAACTCTCTTCCCCATCACCTCTTCACCACTCACATCCATCCACTCTTCCCCATAAACCTACCTCATAAACTCCACCTACCTTCAAAAATTCAAAACCAATTTCCCACCCAAACCCACCCATATGGCCGAAACCTTTCCCCCTCTCCCTTCCCTATATAAAGCCCTCCATTCTTCATCAAATTCACACAACACACCCCTTTACACTCCTCTTGGCCGAAACCACATCTCCCTCTCCCTCTCCATATTTCTTCTTCTTCTTCTTCTATTCTTTTGTTTATTGCTCGAGGGCGAGCAATATTCTAAGTTTGGTGTGGTAAAAGTATAGCTTTTTTTGTTTTTCCATTACCATTGATGGCACCCAAGACCGGAGAATCCTCTAGAAGAGGGAAAGGAAAGACAAAAGCTTCCACATCCGAGTCATGGGAGATGGAAAGATTCATCTCCAAAGCCCATCAAGACCACTTCTATGATGTTATGGCCAAGAAGAAGGTGATCCCTGAGGTCCCTTTCAAACTCAAAAGAAATGAGTATCCGGAGATCCGACATGAAATTTAAAGAAGAGGTTGGGAAGTTCTAACAAATCCCATCCAACAAGTCGGCATCCTAATGGTTCAAGAGTTCTATGCTAATGCATGGATCACCAAGAACCATGATCAAAGTAAGAACCCGGATCCAAAGAACTATGTTACAATGGTTCGGGGAAAATACTTAGATTTTAGTCCGGAGAATGTGAGGTTGGCGTTCAACTTGCCAAACATGGAAGAGAACGCACGCCCCTACACAAGGAGAGTCAACTTTGATCAAAGGTTGTACCAAGTCCTTATGGACATATGTGTAGAAGGAGCTCAATGGAAGTTTGACTCCAAAGGCAAGCCGGTTCAACTAAGAAGATTGGACCTCAAGCCTATAGCTAGAGGATGGTTGGAGTTCATTCAATGCTCAATCATTCCCACTAGCAACCGGTCTGAAGTTACTATAGACCGGGCCATCATGATCCATAGCATCATGATTGGAGAAGAGGTGGAAGTTCATGAGATTATACCTCAAGAACTCTACAAGGTGGCTGACAAGTCCTCCACTATGGCAAGGTTAGCCTTCCCTCACCTCATTTGCCATCTATGTTACTCAGCTGGAGCTTTCATAGAAGGAGACATTCCTATTAAGGAAGAGAAGCCCATCACTAAGAGAAAGATGGAGCAAGCAAGAGAGCCCATTCATGGAGCTCAAGAGGCACAGGAAGCTCATCACCATGAGATCCCGGAGATGCCTCAAATGCACTTTCCTCCACAAAACTATTGGGAGAAAATCAACACCTTCCTAGAAGAATTGAGTTCCAATATGGGACAACTAAGGGTGGAACATCAAGAGCACTCCATCATGCTTCATGAAATAAGAGAAGATCAAAAAGCAATGAGGGAGGAGCAACAAAGACAAGGAAGAGACATAGAAGAGCTCAAGGACATCATTGGTTCCTCAAGAAGGAAACTCCACCATCACTAAGGTGGATTCATTCCTTGTTCTTATTTCTTCTGTTTTTCATTTTCTATGTTATGTGCTTATCTATGTTTGTGTCTTCATTACATGATCATTAGTAGTTAGTAACTTTGTCTTAAAGTTATGAATGTCCTATGAATCCATCGCCTCTCTTAAATGAAAAATGTTTTAATTCAAAAGAACAAGAAGTACATGAGTTTCGAATTTATCCTTGAACTTAGCTTAATTATATTGATGTGGTGACAATGCTTCTTGTTTTCTGAATGAATGCTTGAACAGTGCATATGTCTTTTGAAGTTGTTGTTTAAGAATGTTAAATATGTTGGCTCTTGAAAGAATGATGACTAGGAGACATGTTATTTGATAATCTGAAAAATCATAAAAATGATTCTTGAAGCAAGAAAAAGCAGCAAAGAACAAAGCTTGCAGAAAAAAAAAGAAGAGAAAAAAAAAGGGGCGGAAAAAAAATAGAAAGAAAAAGAAAAAGCAAGCAGAAAAAGCCAATAACCCTTAAAACCAAAAGGCAAGGGCAAATAAAAAGGATCCCAAGGCTTTGAGCATCAGTGGATAGGAGGGCCTAAAGGAATAAAATCCTGGTCTAAGCGGCTAAACCAAGCTGTCCCTAACCATGTGCTTGTGGCGTGTAGGTGTCAAGTGAAAACTTGAGACTGAGCGGTTAAAGTCAAGGTCTAAAGCAAAAAAAAAAAGAGTGTGCTTAAGAACCCTGGACACCTCTAATTGGGGACTTTAGCAAAGCTGAGTCACAATCTGAAAAGGTTCACCCAATTATGTGTCTGTGGCATTTATGTATCCGGTGGTAATACTGGAAAACAAAGTGCTTAGGGCCACGGCCAAGACTCATAAAATAGCTGTGTTCAAGAATCATCATACTGAACTAGGAGAATCAATAACACTATCTGAAATCTGAGTTCCTATAGATGCCAATCATTCTGAACCTCAATGGATAAAGTGAGATGCCAAAACTATTCAAGAGGGAAAAAGCTATAAGTCCCGCTCATTTGATTGGAGCTATGTTTCATTGATAGTTTGGAATTTATAGTATATTCTCTTCTTTTTATCCTATTTGATTTTCAGTTGCTTGGGGACAAGCAACAATTTAAGTTTGGTGTTGTGATGAGCGGATAATTTATACGCTTTTTGGCATTGTTTTTAGTATGCTTTTAGTAGAATCTAGTTACTTTTAGGGATGTTTTCATTAGTTTTTATGTTAAATTCACATTTCTGGACTTTACTATGAGTTTGTGTGTTTTTCTGTGATTTCAGGTATTTTCTAGCTGAAATTGAGGGACTTGAGCAAAAATCAGATTCAGAGGTTGAAGAAGGACTGCTGATGCTGTTGGATTCTGACCTCCCTACACTCAAAGTAGATTTTCTGGACTTACAGAACTCGAAATGGCGCTCTTCCAATTGCGTTGGAAAGTAGACATCCAGGGCTTTCCAGCAATATATAATAGTCCATACTTTGGCCAAGAATAGACGATGTAAACAGGCGTTCAACGCCAGCCTTCTACCCAAATCTGGCGTCCAGCGCCAGAAAAGGATCCAAAACCAGAGTTGAACGCCCAAACTGGCACAAATACTGGCGTTCAACTCCACAAATGGCCTCTGCACGTGCAACACTCAGGCTCAGCCCAAACACACACCAAGTGGGCCCCGGAAGTGGATTTATGCATCAATTACTTACTCATGTAAACCCTAGTAGCTAGTTTATTATAAATAGGACCTTTTACTATTGTATTTGGAATCTTTGGATTACCTTATGATCCTTTGATCACGTTTTGGGGGCTGGCCATCTCGGCCATGCCTGGACCTTCACTTATGTATTTTCAACGGTAGAGTTTCTACACTCCATAGATTAAGGTGTGGAGCTCTGCTGTTCCTCAAAGATTAATGCAAGTACTACTGTTCTCTATTCAATTCTTCTTATTTCTCTTCTAAGATATCCATTCGCACCCAAGAACGTGATGAAGGTGATGATTATGTGTGACGCTCATCATCCTTCTCCCTTATGAACGCGTGCCTGACAAACACTTCCGTTCTACATGAAATAAGCTAGAATGAATATTTCTTAGATCTCTTAACCAGAATCTTCGTGGCGTAAGCTAGAATGATGGCGGCATTCAAGAGAATCCGGAAGGTCTAAACCTTGTCTGTGGTATTCCGAGTAGGATTCAATGATTGAATGACTGTGACGAGCTCCGAACTCGCGATTGCAGGGCGTTAGTGACAGACGCAAAAGGATAGTAAATCCTATTCCGGCATGATCGAGAACCGACAGATGAATAGCCGTGCCGTGACAGGGTGCGTGAGCATATTATTCACTGAGAGGATAAGATGAAGCCATTGACAAGGGTGATGCCTCCAGACGATTAGCCGTGCCGTGACAGGGCATTGGATCATTTTCCCGTGAGATGACCGAAAGTAGCCATTGACAGTGGTGATGTATCACATAAAGCCAGCCATGGAAAGGAATGAGACTGATTGGATGAAGATAGCAGGAAAGCAGAGGTTCAGAGGAACGAAAAGCATCTCCATTCGCTTATCTGAAATTCCTACCAATGATTTACATAAGTATCTCTATCCCTATTTTATTATATAATATTCGAAAACACCATTATCACTTTATATCTGCCTGATTGAGATTTACAAGGTGACCATAGCTTGCTTCATACCAACAATCTCCGTGGGATTCGACCCTTACTCACGTAAGGTATTACTTGGACGACCCAGTGCACTTGCTGGTTAGTTGTATCGAAGTTGTGACGAATTATGAATGTGTAATCACGATTACGCGTACCAAGTTGCTCACGTGCCAGGAATAGTTTGTGCCTGGACATCACAATTTCGTGCACCAGCTAGGCACACAAATTCTGTTCTTGTATCTCCAGAGGCTGCTACGATCTAGTCTTACAGCTTCTAGTTCCTTTACTTTCATCCGTCTCAGCATCGTCATCATTTCTGAATCCTGTGCTTGTGCTTGCTGAATCCTAATCTTAAAATCTGGTGTTATATGCAATTGGGCCAAACGGACTCCACTTGACGTCTCATTCATAGCCAACTTAAGGTCCTCAAATTCCGCGAGTAACTTTTCTTCCTTTATCATCATCCAAGAGATATTCAAATTCTTTCTGCTCAAAGCGTCTGCCACCACGTTCGCTTTTCCTGGGTGATAACTTAACCTAAAATCATAATCCTTCAGAAACTCCATCCACCTTCGCTGTCGCATATTAAGATCCTTCTGGTCAAAGATATACTTTAAACTTTTGTGGTCAGAGAAAACTTCTAGTTAAGCGCCATACAAATAGTGTCTCTAGATCTTCAGAGCAAACACTACTTCAGCCAACTCCAAGTCATGCGTCGGATAATTTCGTTCATGAGGTCTCAGCTGCCGGGAAGCATAAGCCACCACATTTTTGTCTTGCATCAGCACACATCCAAGTCCTTTATGAGAAGCGTCACAGTATACTTCAAAAGGTTTCTGCGGGTCGGGTAGTACTAATACAGGTGCAGTTGTTAACTTCTCCTTAAGCATCTTGAAACTTCTATTACACTCAGCCGTCCAAACGAACGGAACTTCCTTTCGTGTAAGGTAAGTCAGAGGTAAGGCTATCTGTGAAAATCCTTTAATAAACCTCCGGTAATATCCAGCAAGTCCGAGAAAACTCCGAACTTCTGTAACGGTCGTAGGTGGTTCCCATTGCACTACTGCTTCAATTTTTGAAGGATCCACTGCAATTCCTCCCTGTGATATAACATGTCCTAAAAATGCCACCTTCTCTGTCCAGAACTCGCACTTTGATAGTTTAGCATATAACTTCCGAGTCCTTAGTATCTGCAATACAGTCCTTTGATGCTCTTCATGCTCTCTTTCTGTCTTCGAATAGATGAGAATATCGTCTATGAAGACTACTACGAACTGATCAAGGTACGGACGAAAAATACGATTCATGTAATCCATGAAAATCGCAGGAGCATTAGTTAGTCCAAACGACATAACCGTATACTCATAGTGACCCTATCGAGTTCTAAATGCAGTCTTCGGTATATCTGACTCTTTCACTCAAATCTGGTGATAGCCCGATCGCAAATCAATCTTTGAAAACACAGTTGCACCTTTTAACTGATCCATTAAATCATCTATTCGTGGAAGTGGGTACTTGTTCTTGATAGTGACTTTATTTAACTGTCGGTAATCTACACAAAGTCGCATTCCACCATCCTTCTTCTTCACTAGCAACACCGGAGCTCCCCAAGGTGATGCGCTGGGACGAATAAATTTTTTTCCAAGTAGCTCATCCATTTGCTTCTTCAACTCTGCAAGTTCCAGTGGTGACATCCGGTACGGTGCTATGGAAATCGGTCTGGTTCCAGGTACAAGTTTAATGCTGAATTCTATCTCTCGCTGAGGAGGAAACTCAGGTATGTCGTCCGGGAAAACATCAGGAAATTCCTTCACCACTCGGATTCGTTCTAAGCTTAGTTCACTATCACTCGAGCCAGCCGCTAACAGAACGTACCCCTCACAATCACTCCCGTCTAATGCGATTCTTACAGAATTCAGATATAAAGTATGAGACAGAAATGGTTTAATATCTAAACTATCAGACGGAATAACAGCAGTTTTTTCATAGCAATCAAGGAAAACATGATACTTAGATAACCAATCTAACCCTAGAATAACTTCTAAACCACATAGAGGCAAACAGATTAGATCATGTATAAAAGTTCTGTTCCTAATAGTGAATGGTACTCGCAGGCACACTAAACTAGTCAAAGCATTTTGGGATGCAGGTGTATGGACAATCAGATCAAAGTTCAACTCAGAGAAATCTAGTCCCAACTCACGAGCAACAGTTAAAAAAACAAAGGAATACGATGCACCCGAGTCATACAGTACAGTTAGAAATCGATCTTTGACAATACACTGACCTTGGATCAGGGCGTCTGATTGCATAGCATCATCAGCAGTCATGGCAAACACTCGACCTTGTTGCTGGGTTTGTACTGAATTTTGAGCGAATATCTTTGGGCATTCCTTAGCAATATGTCCAGTTCCTCCACATCTATAACAATTAAATGTTCCAAACAAACACGGCTTAATACCATGATCCTTCCCACATCATTTGCATGTAGTGTTCACCTGCGCCTGTTGAGGTCGTTTACCATTATCCTGCCTTGTTCTACCTCCGTTTCCACCCATAGGGCGAGCAGGGATGTTACCAGCCTGTGGGTTTCTTCGCTGTGGCACACCAGGTGTCTTGAAGTTTGTCCTTCGTGGTTGCCAATTATAATTATTGTAGCTCCTTGGTGGAAATCCTTGATGACTTGCTTTAGAGGCAATTACCTTCTTAGCACATTCTTCCACTAACTTACACTTATTAACCATCTCAGCAAAATTTCGTATCTCCAATGGAACTACTGAACTCATCAGATCCTCACGAAGGCCCCCTTCGAACTTCAAACACTTCCATTCTTCAAAGTCAGCAGGATTCCCTTGGCAGATCTTGGAGAAACGGCACAAGTCATCAAACTTACGGGCATATTCTGCAACAGTTGTGTTACCTTGTTTCAGCTGCATAAGTTCCATCTCCTTAGCGTCACGAGCTGCCCTCGGAAAATACTTCTTATAAAATTCATCCTTAAAAGTATTCCAAGGAATATCGCCTTCATCTTGTTGCAACAGTCGCTGTATCCCCTGCCACCAATGCTCAGCTTCTCCTTCCAGCATATAAGTAGCGAACTCCACGTGTTGGCCTTCCAGAACATGCTGCACTCGCAGTGATCGTTCAATAGCTCGAAACCAGTTGTCAGCATCAGTCGCAACGAGTGTACCTTTAAACTTAGGCGGTTTAACCTTCAGAAAAGTCGCAAGGTTCATAGGTCTTTCGAGATGCCCCAAGTTATTCTCATCATTTCCACTATCTTCCCCATGCTCATTCTCATTCCCGTTTCTCACTCCAAGACGATCAACAGCCCTAGCCGCTGCTACTGCAGCCTCACGCACTACCTCAACCACAGCGTTCATGGTAGTCATAAACGTCTCCTGTTCCCTCTCGTAGTTAACATTAGGAATTCCTTCCCGTATGCCTCGTCTCCGAGAACCCATCGTGGTCCTGTTCACACCAAACAATCATTATTAAGGTGATCAGTCTTAACACTTCAAGTCAAGTGTGAACACTCCCAGAATGAAAACACATAGACAATCATGCAACACATATCACATAGATATCCTATAAGCATGAGACACACAACAGAGTATGCAATGAAGCATAGTCAGTCCACTCCCCAGGCTCTATTGGGAATGAACTGCACTGATACCAACTTGTAACGACCCAACTCCCAGTATGCCATGGTCATACAAGAAGCTAAGAATTACTAACTTATCCTTCCTAATTATTATTTATTTTTTAATATATGAGCCTGTTCCTTGTTAGAGCGATGCCAATTTTACGAGTAACTTTTTCTTTGTTGCGGATGTTCAGGTAAAATAAACAAGCATACCTTGAGAGTAATAGAAAAGCGGCATAAAGAAACATAGAAATACAGCTGATAATATACATCATGTACACTATAACAGAGCATGTAGCGTTTACACAAGATCAAGTTAGTTTACATCCTCGTCATCCTACGTAGCTAATATTTACACGACACTCCCAAGGCCTGGCCCATACAAAAAGCCACTAAGCTGGCACCCAGGCTAGCCTAACAACTATATAGCTCCTAGCTCTCGGGTGTACTAACACAAGTGAGAGACTAACAATCAGATAATGTCAGACTAGAGTGTCATCAAAAGAATGCCCCTTCCGCAGTCAAACTATATTTACACATGGCCGTTAGGAGAATTGCCGTGAGGCTCGTCCATCTCCTCATCCTGCTCTATCTCTATCTCAGGATCCTCCTCCTCCTCATCGTCCGCAGCTACAGCTATACCCTCAGATCCACCAGAAACACTGCTGTCACTATGTACAAAACCATTCGCGAGCACAGGTCCGTTCGCGTTTATAGGAGCCACTCCACCGTCCGGTAGTGCCGGCTCATCAGGCTGTGGCAAGTCGGGGATCGGCTCAGGGGGAAAATCCCACTCTGGTGGTATCACAGGTACGTAGTCACCAGCTAACTCAGGCTCATCAGGAATGATAGGCTCAGGTACCGCCTCATTCAAAGGTTGAGCTGGTATAGGGTGCTCAGGATCATCAGGAAAAGGATGTCCAGGTGCGTCAGGATGTAACCAGGATAAGGGAAAGTCGTAAGGAGCATCAGGGTCAAAATGCGGGCTAGACAGAGGATGTTGAAAAGCTCGATTAGGTAACGCATATCGTCTAATACGAGGCACCAATCCCATGATGAAGTAACTGTGATGTACCGGATCCTCGTAGACGTAAGGGTCCTCGAACTCATAGAAGATCACGCCCGTCTCCATCTGAGGGGGAGGAAGGGAGAGAAGGGGTAAGAACTGGGGAGTTTTTAGTATGGTCAGGGTTGTTAGTTACGTTCATTTATTCATTTTCGATTAGCAGATAGATAATAGAATACAGTAATGTAGTAAACAGAGGTTAAAAATAGATAGAAAAACAAAGAACAGAACACAAGCAGAAGAATACAAGAAGATAAAGCATAGACATAGCACTCGAACAAACAAACATAAAGAAATAGATCACACACAAAAAAGAATGCAACAGAGAGTGATGCGCAGACAAGAATAATGCATGTCTAGCCCTAGTACAGGCCATGAGCTCATGTGTCGGTTGGCTGCTCGCAATCCCGACATTTATCCGGTCACGAGTAATCCCGATTTTCCGAATACGATTTTCCGTTCCTAAATAAATGCGCATATAATAATAGCCGCTCATTTGAGACAGCCTCTGCTTACTGCAGGAAAAAAAAATATATATATATATATATACTCTGCTCTACTCTGGGGAAGCGGAAAATAGCTGTAGGTGACTTAGTTTCCCTACAGAAGCTCTAGGTTGCATTAAGCAACTAATATATATTAAATATAACTCTGGGTTGCATCAAGCAACTAATATATATATATATAAATATAGCTCTGGGTTGCATCAAGCAACTAATATATATAAATATCTCTTTATTATATTACTCTTCTCTTTATATCTCTTTACTCTGTTCTGGTTTCTCTTTTCTCTGTATCTCTTTACTCTCTTTTAATTACTCTATTCTCTGTATCTCTTTTCTTTTCTCTGATTACTCTTTTCATCTGTATCTATATTACTCTTTTTCTCTTCATCTCTTTACTTTACTCTGGTTACTCTGTTTTCTGTGTTTCTCTACTCTGCTCTGATTTTTCTGTTTAACGTATGTATTTAAAGCTTATGTAAATTTCGGTATGAACAGTTAGCCTATCCCAAGTATAGGTTCATTAAGTCTATACTGAAATAGTTTAACTTTTCATATAATACCTAACCCTATTCGCAATTCCAGGACTAACTATGTTGCCCTAATTCGTTCACTAGTCTCTGTCTGTTTTTCTGTCATTAAAACTTTACAGACTTTTTCTTCGATTTTTTATCTTTTCTTCAACTTTTTATATTTTATTCATCTTTGCCTCACTAATATGTTTTTACAACTCTCTAAGTGTTTTATGAAGGTAATTATGAGATTCTGCGCTTAAAGTTGTCTTTCTAAAGCTTTTACAGAAAACTGCCTTTTCTGCATTATTTTATTATTTTTATTAAAATATTATTTTAAATTAAATATTATTATTTAATATTTTATTATTTTTTATTATTTTATCATTAAATTTTCGAAAATTAACTTACTTTTACATTTAACCTTTAAAATTCACTTTTTACCACCCGTAACTTTTAATATTTCTACTTTTACCACCCTAACTTTCAGAAATTACCAAGCAACCCCTTAAACACCAAAAATTTTACTTCCTTGCCCTTTTTAAGATCTAAGGCCTGTTCTTCACTGTTCTTCATCACACTCAAAGTGTTCTTCATGTTCTTCATAAATTCTTCAGATTCTTTCTCTGTTTTTACCCGTTTTTCAGTCTTTTCGGCAACCGATTTTTACTATAATTCATAATAAATTAGCAGCCACTAAAACCCCATCTTTTCTACATGATTTTAACACAAATTGAACCTCAATTTAAGCTTAGGGTTTCGTTTTTCCAGCTGCCCAAGAACATGAACTTTAAAGCTTGAATTTCATCAAATTTCATCAAAATTTCACCAAATTTTCACCAAGAATCAATCATATATGCAACCAATTTTTAGCACAGCCAATTTATACAACATTCACACAACTCAAACACAAATAATCAAGATTAATTTCGTGACACCCTACCTGGTTTTTCTGCTCCTAATTCAATCAAACTTTCAGGTGGTCCTTAAGCACTTTTTCCTCCTAAATCACATCAAGAAAACACATATTTAAGCATGTTTCCTTGAAACCGAATCAAAAGAGAGATGGTGCAGCCAACTCACCTTGATCCCAGCCTTGATAAGTCATATGATCATGTAGAGAAAGAAGAGAGGATCATTTTGGTCGGATTGGAATTTTGATTTGAGTTTTAGTTCCGTAGAAATCAAGCTTTGAAGATTTGGAAGTAAGAACTTTTCTCTCATTTTCTCTCTACCTATTTTTGGCCACAAAGTGAAAATGAGCCAGCCTTGGGGGTTTTGGGGGTGTAGGTGTGTTGTGATTGGTTGGCTTGGAGGTGGATTAAAATAATATTAAAATATCTCAGGTGTATAACTACTAAAACTAGATGTATCGGAACACTTGCAAAAACATCTCTAAAAATTATTTTCTGAGCTACTAGCATAAATGACACTAGTAACATATTTATTATGAGAATAAAACATGAATAATGAGGCCTTAGCATTCCTAAAGTCATCAGAGAGTGCTGGTGCTAAGCTGCACCAGTAAATTGTGAACTCGGTTAAACTGGTTTTTCTGTTTTTAACTAAAATTGATCAGGTAATCTTATAATATCATTCAAGAAGCTTCTAATACTAATATAATGATAATATCATCCTATTATCTCTCTTATCTCATAAAGCGGGTCCGGTTTGTCAAACTAAGACTATTTACAGAAAATCGAATCAAAACTCCTAACCGATACGGTTCAAAAACTAGGTTCTTCGCGATCGCATTATCGAGCTTGTCTCGGAAAAGGTTCTAACTTAAAGATGACATTATGAAAATGAGGATTGAGATACTTGATGATATATCAAAGGTTTTCCCCTTACTGATCTTCCGGAGAAATTCGTACTTTCAGAAAAGATCTCGCGTACTCGAAAATCGGGGTTGTTACACTTTGCACTTTTGCATGCATGAGTGAAGAGGAATACAAGAGAAAAGTTGAAATTCAGAAGACAAAACATCTCCAAAACCCCAAAATATTCTCCATTACTGCATAATAAGTATTTATTTCATACTCTCTTATTTTTCGTAATTCAATTTGATAAGTGAATTGTTCCAAACTTGTTTAGAAATAAAACTGGATTTGGGATGTTGATGCTGTTTGAAGAACGGGTGAAAAATGATTTGAAACGGAGAAGTTATGCCTGTCGGAAGATTCGGGTTTGAAATTGTGAATTGTGCAGCTTTTAACTTAGTAAAATTTTTGGTAGAGTGCACTCCCACACGTACGCGTGGCCGACGCGCACCCGTCATTTTCAAATGTTCACTACCCACGCATGCACCTGGCTGACGTGTACGCATTGATGTGTCGATTCAAGTGCCCAGCCAAAGTTCCCGAGAGTTGTGCGGGAATTGTGCTGGTTTTGGGTGTGGGGCACAAAAGGCACCCACGCATACGCGTGGCTGACGCGCAGGCGTCACTTTACTTTCCTTCCATCCATGCGTGCGCATGGGTGACGTGCACGCATGACCCTGTTTTCTCCCCAAGGTTAATTCTTGAGTTTTCAATGCCAAATTTCACACTTCTAAGCCTCCGATCTCACCCCTTATGTCTTAAATCCTTATGACATGCCTAGCAATAGGAAGGAGCCTGAAAATGTGGTAACTTGTGAATGAAGAAAGGGGAGAATCAATGATCAATGATGATCAAAGATGATTGTATGAGATATGAAGGATGGTGGTGGAAGTGCTTTATATGCCATGAGATGAAGGGCTGTAATTCTTAATAAATTGGTTAGTTGTGGATTGAATTATGAGCCGGATGGCTGAGTTAATGCCGAATTATGGCTGAGCTATTATTGAATTATGGCTGAGTATAATTGCATATATGCTTATTGAATGAAATGTGAATGTTGCACTTCCACTATCTGAGATACGAGTTTCCCTGGGAGAAAGCAGTGGCTAGCTACCACGTGCTCTAGGTGGAGACTCGATACTCTGCTGACCCTATGTCGGAAGTGTGGCCGAACACTATGAAAGTTCCAGACGAGCTCGCTCCTGTGAATATACACCAGTGAGGATGTTGGATATGATTTATGATTTATGTTATGGATAACTCGAGTTGGGGATGCACGACAGAGGGACAGTCTAATGGCTAGCTACCAGGACTTGTCGGGTTGGCTTTATAACCGACAAATGAGACTCATCAGCCATTAGGATAGGCATACATCATATGCATATTATGTGAATTGTTTGGAATGCCTATTTGACTGCATATTACTCGCTAATTGTCTAAATGACGTATCTGTTTCCTATTTGTATATCTCCTTGTCTGATATAATTGTGTTTGTGATATTATATTACTGATGGTGGTTGGGAGGTCTGAAGGATTTGGAAAGGGAAGTATTAGTTAGACTGAGGATCCTTAGTCAGTTGCCATTTATGGTTTAGTCTATTTATAAGCTTTGATTTATCTGTTGGATGTTCTTGGATTGCCTTCGGCTTTCCCAGGACATTACATGTTAGATATGTGGGCACTGTTACCATACTGAGAACCTTCGGTTCTCACCCATGCAGATTTTGTAGTTTTCAGATGCAGGACGTGAGGCTCCTCACTGAGGCATGCTGGAGACTTCTGGATTAGCGAATATCCTTGGTTCTTGGGACTTTACTTTAGTTTTATGTTTTTGCTTAGATACTTATTATCTCCACTAAATAAATACATAATGTGTTGACTCCTCTTAGAGGTTATTTTGGAGAACAGGCTTTGTATTTTCATCATTTGGGTTTCTTTTGGGTTCCTTACTTTATATATGTATGTATATACTTCTATGCTCAAACCAGTTATCTTTGCAACTGGATCTTGAGTTTTGATATTCATGCTTTTGGCACTCTTTTGTATATATTCTTGCATTAGCTTATCCTTTATTCGTTACGTTATCGATTGGAGTGTTGCGATTTTCAATTCACGATTTTGTTTTACCCCTTTTTCTTCAAAGGCTCCTAGTTATAAACATTCTTCACATTACAACATATACTAAATTTTTATTTTAGAGGTTGTAATACATTGCCACCTCTGTTTTATGACTTAAGCATAAGACTCTGTATGGTAGGGTGTTGCATTGTACGTACTTAAAGCTTAGAGGTAGACTAAATGGGTACGTCCCTCATAATTGTCAATATATGGTTTGTTGACAAGGATGGTGATCTCAATTTCCCATGTCTTAGCAAAGAGTTCTTTTCATTCCTTTATTAGTTCTTGTTATTTACGTTTCTCGCAAATTTATAAATCAAACCCTTTGTTCTTTATAGCCAATAATTGATCACTTCATTGCAATTCCTTGTGAGACGACCTGAGGTTTGACTACTTCGGTTAAATTTTATTAGGGTTTGTACATGTGACAACCACTTATTAAAACTTTGATTGAGGGGTTGAGAACTATACTTGCAAGAAGGTTATTTCTCTTTTACCAAGAAGAAATTCTTAACCGATGGCTTTGCTCTTTCAAGTTTTTGGCATCATTGCCGGGGAATCGTAATGGTGTTATATTATTGGCTATTGTTCATATGTGAATATTGTGAATATGTTTGCCTTTTGCTTGTTTGTTAGTTTTTGTTAGGTTTAGGACTTTGTTGCATATTTTGTTAGCTTTTGTTTTCTCTTGCAATTATGAATTCTCATCACTTTGGCTATGAGTATGGTTTCAACTATGTTGTAGGGAATGGAAGCTTCAATGAGGATATTGATGAGCGGATAATTTATACCCTTTTTGGCATTGTTTTTATATAGTTTTTAGTATATTTTAGTTTCTTTTTATTATATTTTTATTAGTTTTTATGCAAAAATTACATTTCTGGACTTTACTATGAATTTTTGTATTTTTCTGTGATTTCAGGTATTTTCTGGCTGAAATTGAGGGACCTGAGCAAAAATCTGATTCAGAGGCTGAGAAAGGACTGCAGATGCTGTTAGATTCTGACCCTCCTGCACTCGAAGTAGATTTTCTGGAGCTACAGAAGCCCAATTAGCGCGCTATCAATTGGTTTGGAAAGTAGACATCTTGGGCTTTCCATCAATGTTTAATAGTCCATACTTTGTCCGAGATTTGATGGCCTAAACCGGCGTTCAAACGCCCACCTGAGACCCTTTTCTGGAGTAAAACGCCAGAACTGGCACCAGAATTCGAGTTAAATGCCCAAACTGGCACCCAAGCTGGGGTTTAACTCCAAGAATGGCCTATGCACGTGAAAGCTTCAATGCTCAGCCCAAGCACACACCAAGTGGGTCCCGGAAGTGGATTTCTGCACTATCTGCACTTAGTTACTTATTTTCTGTAATTCTGATAGCACGGAAACTTGTCTCTCAACAATTTTCCTTCGGCAAGTATACTGAATTGTCATCAAGTAAAAACTCACAATAGAGTGAGGTCGAATCCCACAGGGATTGATTGGTCAAGCAACTTTAATTAGAGGAATGTTCTAGTTGAGCGAAGCAGAATTTGATTTGAAATTTGCAGAAAATTAAATAGCAGGAAAGTAAATAGCAGAAAATGTAAATTGCTGGAAATAAAGAGCTGAATGTAAATGGCGAAAAGTAAATTGCAGAATCTTAAATGGGAATGGGGAAGATGCTCATAAAAGTAAATTGCAGAAATTAAAGAGAATGGGTAAGATCAGAAATGGGGAATTCATTGGGCTTAGGAGATGTTGCATTCTCCGGATCAAGTTCATTTTCATCTCTTCCTCAATCAATGCGTTCATTGATCTCCTTGGCAATCTTAAGTGATCGAATTACAATTCCTTGTAATTCAATCTCTCAAATCTTGATCAATAGCCAATTCCTTGGTCAATTGCTCATGAGAAGAGATGAAGTATGGTCACTGATTATACCACATGCATTCCCAAATCAAGTGTTGGTAGAATTATAGTCACCATATCCATCCAACCCCAATTTGGTCCAACATGAGAAAGCATTTCTAGCATGATCTCTTCATTCCTCTTCCAAGGTTCAGAAGAGATCCAAGTATGAATAGCTTCTTTTCCAAGATAACTACCCAATTGAATGAAGATTGAAAGCTTTCTAGTAAAATCAAGAGAAAAGATAGAAGAAGAATAATGAAAACTAATATTGATCCATCAAATTACAACAGAGCTCCCTAACCCAATGAAAGGGGTTTAGTTGTTCATAGATCTGGAAATCGAAAACAAAGATGGAAAATACATTATGAAAAGTAAAACTAGAAGTGCAGAGAAAGTAAAATATTACAGAGAATAGTTCTCAAAATTCCTCACTCTCCAAAGCTTCTTTCTAATTCAAAACTACCCCTATATATATTACTCTTCTGATCTTCTAGTTGATTCTTCAAGTCTTGGATATGGGCCTTTGGATCTTGAGTTTGAAGCAGTTATCTTCCGCAGTGGGCTTAGCTTTACTTGCAGAGAGAAAGTGTGAAGTAGGCAGGGTCTTTAGCTCAGGACGTTAGTGGCGTTAACATTAAGTGACAATCACCTTTTTCACTAATGTTCCTCACCCAGGGATGATCCACGTTAACTTCAACGTTAGTGGCACCAACGTGACCACTAACGTTGCCTCTTGGTCCTTCGCACACGTTATTGGGACTCACCTTTTCCAGTAACGTTGAGAGTCCTCCCTTCCCCTACATTAGAGTTCACGTTAACTTAGTTAACGTGGCTCTTAACGTAGGCTTGCCAATTCTTCGAGAACGTTAGTGACAAAGGTGAGTGTCACTAACGTTGGCTCATCATCCTATCCTCAACGTTAGCTTCCACGTTAACTAAGTTAACGTGGGAGTTAACGTGGCTCATAGTGGCTCATTGTGGCTCATTCCAACGTTAGTGACAAAGGTGAGTGTCACTAACGTTGGTGATTATTTGCTTTCTCTACGTTAACTTCCACGTTAACTAAGTTAACGTGGGAGTTAACGTATCTCAAGATGGCTTAGTCCAACGTTAGTGACAATGGTGGGTGTCACTAACGTTGGCCATTCTTTTGCTTCCCAATGTTAGAGTCCACGTTAACTAAGTTAACGTGAAAGCTAACGTGGCCAATATGAGCTTGGTCCAACGTTAGTGACAAAGGTGAGTGTCACTAACGTTAGCTCCACTTTCTTTCTTCCACATTAGAGTTCACGTTAACTTAGTTAACGTGACTCTTAACGTGGGCTATGATGGCTTCGAGGATGTTATTGGCGATTACTTTTCTCATTAACGTTGCAGGCTAGCTCCCATTCCACGTTAGTGGTCACGTTAGTTAGACTAACGTGGCTGCTAACGTGGTTCTTTCTTGCTTCCTTTGTCCTGAAATCAAGCAATAAAGTGCATCAAAGTTCTAATCCACATCATGAGACATGCATCATCCAATTTGTCATCTAATTCATGCAAAATTCCCATGAAATCATGTAAAGTGCACAATGTATGCTTAAATCAAGATGTAAGTGAAATTCCACCCAAAACTAGCTTATTTCCTAAGAAAATACATGAAACTACCCTAAAACAGTAAAGAAAAAGTCAGTGAAACTGGCCAAAATGCCTTGGCATCACAACACCAAACTTAAAGCTTGCTTGTCCTTAAGCAAGTACTGGAACAAGAGAATGATGAATAAAATGCCAAGAGAAGTGAGTCATTATCGTGGAAGTTATGTCCTTGGTTTTATGGTGGTTTCATGCATAGCAACTTAGGTTCATTCCTTCACTGGCTTTCAGACCTTTATCATGTCCTGGAATGCTCACTTGACTGCACCCTATGAGACTCTTATTCTCTGATCCTTTTTGTCATTTCAGGGCTTATTTGAGTTCTTAAACTAGATGCTCTGTAAAGGGGCGACTCTTTAAGATAAGCTTTCAGCCAGCACTCCCGAACCAGTTGGTTCAAGGTGCAAGGTGTTAAGACACCCCTAAGGACTTACTCCCTCAAGTCTCTGTCCCCCATACATACACACCACAGGCACATGGTTTGTTTATTTTCTTTCTTGAGACCTTGGTGTCCAGCACCTCTTTGGGTTACTAAGTGTTCTGTAGCAAGGGTTACTCTTGATAGTGGACTTTCAGCTGATAACCCCGAGTTAGTTAATCCCAAGTTACCAAGTGATAAGGCACCCCTAAGAGCTTATTCATCCAAGTAGATCCCTTACACAGGAGCACCACAGACACTTGCCTCAAGATTCAACCCTTGGTGCCTAGCCTTATTTCTTACTCTTTTTCTTTTTTTCCTTCTTTCTTATTGGGATCTTGTTATTTAGTTAGTTTCATAGGGTGTGCCTCAAGCATATGATTCCGGACAGATAGTTGTCTTCCCACCTTGTTGGTGAACCAACTTAGCTAATCTATGACCACACCACAAAATTAGGAACTTACTCCACAATATGAACTCCACTCTGGTCTTTGATAACACACATTCTCTTTTTATTTGATTTAAAAGGAGGCAAGCAACACAATAAGCAAGATGGAATTGAAAACAGGCAATTTGACGAGCAATCACAGACCTAAGCAATGAGAATACTAAAAATAGAATTGAAAATCCTAAACTACCATGGAAGCATTTTCTATTTCATACATGATTTTTCTTATTTAAAACTTGAAAAAGATGGGACAATGAGGGAACTCCACCACCTTTTACTCATGGGGTTGCCCTTGCTCTCCTTCTTGTTTGTCCTCTTTGTGTCTACTTGTGCTTCCTTGCATCCGTGCTAGTCTGGCTCTTTTCCAGTCTTCAAGTACCTTCTTTACTGATTCATGACTCTTCTCAACCCTTACTCTTTCTTCTCGTGCTAACTCATCCTTCACTTCGTCATATTTTGTGATTCCCGGATGTATATTAGGTAGCTGTCCAACTAAGTATCCAAGCCTTGCTAGCATGTTTACATGATTTCCACTTTCACTCATGTAAACCCCTTCAGAGAATGCCCTGTGCTCGTCAAAGAGTTCTGCTTGTTCTATTTGTTTTCGATGCATCTCATGTATGTGTGCACTTTGATGTGCTTGGATGTTGATTAGCTTCTGGACAGATTCTTGTTGTTCATTTTGCCTTTGTTCTATCCTGTGGAAAGATTCACCCCATTGTTTTCCTTGTTCCAATTGCTGCTCCATCATTTGCTTCTGCCACTCCCCTTGTTGATTCGTCCATCTAGAAAATGATTCTTCTTGGCGGTTCATCATTTGTAGATGGAGCTCCTTCTGTGCCTCTTGATTTTCCCAATATTGCCTAGATAAGCCATCAATAGCTTCTTGTAATTGGTGCATGTTCAAGGTGGCTGGGGCTTGCTCTTCTAGGTCTTGTCCTTCTACTACTTGATGGGCTGGCCTCTTCCTAGGCTTCCGTTGAGGTAGGGGAGATGCAACAACATTCATCCGTCGGACCGTAATTGGAATGCCCACTTTTATCCACTCGGGGTCTTCATCTTCAAACACCACCCCAGCCCTGTCGCATAGTCGGAAAATAGTGCTAGGGTAGCCTAACTTTCCTCTAGAATTGCTATTCTCGGCCCTCTTCCTGATGCCTTGGGCTATGAGTTCATGAACCTTGATCTCTCCTCCTTTGAGTATACAGTGCACCATTGTGGCTCTCTTGAGATTCACCTCTGAGTTGTTCCCGGCGAGGAGGATGGATCTCCTTACAATTTTGAACCACCCCTTTGCTTCGGGAGTGAGGTCCCCTCTCTTAATGAACTTGGGTTTCCTTTCGGAATCTCGCACCCAGTCAACGCCTGGTACACATATATCTTGCACAATCTGGTCATAATTGGGGCTGTTATCAATTCTTGAATGATAGCTCTCTTCCTCAAACGGTATAGACCGTAACTTTAATGTCCTCATGACGCTCATGGGACTGAAATCCACGGTCTTTCCTCTTACAAAACTTGTGTAAGACTCATCTGCCTTATCATATCGGACAGCATTTACATAAAACTCTCTTACAATATTTGCATTTACCTTAGTGACCGGATCAGTGATGAGCTCCCATCTTCTCTTTTCCACCTTCTTTATGATTTCAGGGCACTCAGTCTTTCTGACTTGAAATCCTAGCTCATATATGATCTCTTTATCAACCATCCACCCATACTATAACGCATGGTGAAGGGTTCTAAATTTCTTTTCATCGAAAGGGCGTTGCTCCAATGGCTCCTTTCTCTTTCTTCTTTTAGAGCTTGATGATGCCATCAGTGATTTTGGCTATGTGAAGGTGTTGGATTTCGAGAATGAGAGGTTTGAAGAAGTGGTTGTTGGAATGTGGAGTATAAAGGATGGGAATTTCGAATGTAGAAGGGGTACGGACTAAAATCACTTATATAAGGAAGTGGTAAGTGAATGAAAGGTTTAGATTGATGGGGTGGTTGTGTGATGAACGGATGGGGTTTTAGCATAGGATGAGCACAAGGATCCCCATCTTTATGAAGGAGATTGGTTCGGTCTCCAAGGGTCTCATTCTTTCAATTTTTGCATGGCAACATTTTCCAATGTATTCCCCCTTGAGACACGTGTGAAATACTCTCCTTTTGTGGTAGCCGAATCTTCCTTTCTATTGTCCATCAGTTTTCCTACAAAACAAAAAAAGTGTAATTATTAATTGTGTGGATAGTGGTGGCAAAATAAAAAATGGGAACCACTACCACTTTTTTTTAGTTTTTTTTTGTATCTAACTAAGTAGTATTCATGAATGCCAACCAACTGATTAACTGAATATCCATGTATGCAACATTGGCAACACCAAACTTAGTTTGGTGCCATGTGGTGTAAAAGATTTGTTCAAGGCTCCTAAGAGTGACATGATGTGGGTTACATTCATGTTCTCTTAGTGTGCCTTGAACACCAAACTTGTTCCTCACTATATGTTGCACACAATGATTCATTCAAGTGCATATCAAGTTGATTTGAATTTTATGAACCTTGATTTATTAACTATTTTTAAAAGCATGTAAAACATGGGTTGCCTCCCATGAAGCGCTTCTTTAGCGTCACTAGCTTGACGTTCTGCCTTTATCAGGGTGGTTGGTAGTGCTTCAAGTCCTCCCCCCTTGTAGTAAATCTATCTCCATTGGCTTCATCAAGGATCTCCACGTGTTCCAAGGAGAGGACTCTGTTGATGGTAAAAACTTTAGGTAGCTAAGATGGGATGGTGGGGAGATCGGAGGGAATGGCTGGGAAGTAAGCTGAGATTACTTTATCCCCTGGAGAGAAGTCCTCTGTAGGGATCTTCTTGTTCCTCCACCTCCTTGGTACCTTCTTCTTTGTTCCTTTTGATGTTGCCTTGCTCTTTGTGACCTCCTCTTCCAAATAGGTTTTGTTGCTGGTCTCATATAGCTCTGGTGGTTTAGGTTCCTCCTGATTTTCTTTTTGCTGTGACAGCTGCTGATTGCCTTGTTCCTCAACTAAGGAGATTCCCAGATGTACTGGTTGTGCTTCACTGCTTGTTTCTTCCTTCAGTATCTTACTGTGATCTTTGCTTGGTTCTTTGTTCTCTTGATCTGTTTCTTGTGACAGGTTGAAAACATTGAAGGTGAGTTGTTCGTCATGGATCCTCAAAATTAGCTCCCCTCGCTCCACATCTATAAGTGCTCGGGCTGTAGCTAGGAATGGTCTTCCCAATTGATTGGGTGGAGGTGACTCTCTTCCATGTCCAAGATGACAAAGTCTGTGGGCAGAAAGTATTTTCCAACCTTCACCAGCACATTTTCAACTACTCCCACTGCTTGTTTTTGAGTTTTGTCAGCCAACCTGATGACTACATCTGTGGGCATTATCTCATTGATCTGCAGCCTCTTCATAAGGGATAAAGGCATTAAGTTGATGCTTGCTCCCAGATCACAGAGTCCTTTATCAAACATTGTTTCTCCTATGGCACAGGGGATGTAAAAACTCCCTGGGTCCTTCCTTTTTTTAGGCAACTCTGGTTGAATGAGAGCACTGCACTTCTTGTTCATCACTATGGTTTGTCCTCCCTTGAGTGAGCTTTTCCTGGTCAGCAGCTCCTTCATATACTTAATGTATGAGGGCATTTGTTGGAGGGCCTTGATGAATGGTATGTTTACATGGAGAGATGCAAATATGTCAATGAACCTTGAGTATATTCTCTTCTCCACACAGCCATTTAGTAATTGGGGAAAGGGTGCATAGAGCCTCAGCAGCTCCTTCTGTGTCAGCTCTTTCTGTGTAATTGTGGTTTCTTGATGATTCTCCCCCTGCTTTCCTGCTGAAGTGTCTTTAGGTTGTTCTGATGGGTTGTTCAGCTCTTCCTCAGTCTCCTTATCACTTATAGTCACCATCTTGCAATCTTCCCATCTGACTTTCTTTGCTTCACCTCTTGGATTTTTCTCTGTGTCACTTGGAAACCCATCAGTAGGTTTGGGAATCTTCTCAGATAAGTATCCACTTGAAATTCCAGCCTCTTGATGGTGTCTCCCTGGTTCTTGATACAGGCTCGCACCTCCTCTTTGAACACCTTGTTATCTTGAATCTCTTTGCTTATGCCTTCAAGTAGAGTCTCGATTCTGGATAGTCTATCTTCAGATGATGGTGAGTTGAGAGTGGAGGGATGAGAAGGGCCATTTTGGCCTTGGTATGGATGTGAAGAGGTGTTGTTAGGGTGGTGTTGATATGATCTCTGTGTGGAATGTTGGTGAGCTGCATGGTTGTTAGGGTTGTGACGTCTCTGATCTTGGCCTTGATCTTGTTGATTTCCCCACCCAAAGTTTGGGTGATTCCTCCATCCAGGGTTGTAGGTCTTGGAGTATGGGTCATGGTTATGCCTGGGTGAGTTTCCAATGTAGTTAGCTTGTTCTTGCTCATCCTCTGCCTCTACATTCACTCCCTCTTGGGTTGCTGATGAGGTGGTGATTGCTGCTACATGGTTCCTCTCCATCTTCTTGGTGAGGTCAGCCAGCTGCTTGGTGATAAGCTTGTTTTGGGCCAGCAGTGCATCCACATTGTTTAGCTCCATCACTCCTCTAGTGTTGCCTCTTTCAGAAGCATAGAAATAGTCATTCTCTGCTACAGTCTCAATGACATCTATGGCTTCTTCAATGGTCTTCTTCTTGTTCAGAGATCCCCTGATGAGTGGTCTACTGCCTTCTTTGATTCATAAGAAAGGCCTTCATAGAAAATGTGTAGCTGCACCCATTCATTGAACATATCTGGTGGGCACCTTCTTGTCAGGTCCTTGAACCTCTCCTATGCTTCGTATAGAGTCTCACCATCTTGCTGCCTGAATGTTTGTACCTCAGCTCTCAACCAATTGATCCGTTGGGAGGATAAAATCTTGCCAGGAATTTATTCACCACATCTTCCCAGGTTGCTAAACTCTCCTTTGGGAAGGACTCTAGCCATTTGGATGCCTTGTCCTTGAGTGAGAAGGGAAACAAAAGTAGTCTATAGGTATCAGGATGAACACCATTGGACTTCACAGTATCGCATATCCTCAGGAAGGTGGTTAGATGTTGATTGGGGTCTTCTTGAATGCCTCCTCCGAATGAACAGTTATTCTGAACATGGGTGATGAGCTGTGGCTTTAGTTCAAAGTTGTTGGCATGTATGGTTGGCCTTTGGATGCTACTCCCACAGTTTCCTGGGTTTGGGTTGATGTAAGAGCCTAGAACTCTTCTCTCTTGCCCAGCATGATTTGCTAGACCTTCTCTGCCATGGTTGTGAGCCTCTTCTTCATGATGGTTCTCCATATTCTCCTCCATGTCTGGTTCAAAGTACTCTTCCTTTTCCTCAGCACCCACTACTCTCATTCCTCTTGCTTCCCTCCTTAATCTAAGGAAGTCCTCTCTGGTTCAGAATCAAAGGAAGTTGAAGCCCCGCTTCTTCTCCCTGTCATACACCCAACAAGGCACAAGCAAGGAAACGTATGCAGAAAGTGTTTCTTGTTAGAAATGTTGTTAGTGTGAGTGATGTAATATATCAAACGGTTAGTGTGTTAGTGAACTGAATGGTAAATAACGAAGAAAATGGGTAAGGGAAAGGGAAGATAATAACTGAACAGAAAGTAAATTACTCAAATGAACTTAAATCAAAGAAAAGAAAAATGATCAATCTAGTTATCCTCCAATATAATCATTGTTGATACAAAATCAATCCCCGGAAACGGCGCCAAAAACATGATAGCACGGAAACTTGTCTCTCAACAATTTTCCTTCGGCAAGTATACCGAATTGTCGTCAAGTAAAAACTCACAATAGAGTGAGGTCGAATCTCACAGGGATTGATTGGTCAAGCAACTTTAATTAGAGGAATGTTCTAGTTGAGCGAAGCAGAATTTGATTTGAGATTTGCAGAAAATTAAATGGCGTGAAAGTAAATAGCAGAAAATGTAAATTCCTGGAAATAAAGAGGTGAATGTAAATGGCGGAAAGTAAATTGCAGAATCTTAAATGGGAATGGGAAAGATTCTCATAAAAGTAAATTGCAGAAATTAAAGAGAATGGGTAAGATCAGAAATGGGGAATTCATTGGGCTTAGGAGATGATGCATTCTCCGGATCAAGTTCATTTTCATCTCTTCCTCAATCAATGCGTTCATTGATCTCCTTGGCAATCTTAAGTGATCGAATTACAATTCCTTGTAATTCAATCTCTCAAATCTTGATTAATAGCCAATTCCTTGGTCAATTGCTCATGAGAAGAGATGAAGTATGGTCACTGATTATACCACATGCATTTCCAAATCAAGTGTCGGTAGAATTATAATCACCATATCCATCCAACCCCAATTTGGTCCAACATGAGAAAGTATTTCTAGCATGATCTCTTCATTCATCTTCCAAGGTTCAGAAGAGATCCAAGTATGAATAGCTTCTTTTCCAAGATAACTACCCAATTGAATAAAGATTGAAAGCTTTCTAGTAAAATCAAGAGAAAAGATAGAAGAAGAATAATGAAAACTAATATTGATCCATCAAATTACAACAGAGCTCCCTAACCAAATGAAAGGGGTTTAGTTGTTCATAGCTCTGGAAATCGAAAACAAAGATGGAAAATACATTATGAAAAGTAAAACTAGAAGTGCAGAGAAAGTAAAATATTACAGAGAATAGTTCTCAAAATTCCTCACTCTCCAAAGCTGCTTTCTAATTCAAAACTACCCCTATATATATTACTCTTCTGATCTTCTAGTTGATTCTTCAAGTCTTGGATATGGGCCTTTGGATCTTGAGTTTGAAGCAGTTATCTTCTGCAGTGGGCTTAGCTTTACTTGCAGAGAAAAAGTGTGAAGTAGGCAGGGTCTTTAGCTCAGGACATTAGTGGCATTAACGTTAAGTGATAGTGTGGGTTCGAGAACGTTAGTGACAATCACCTTTTTCACTAACGTTCCTCACCCAGGGATGATCCACGTTAACTTCAACATTAGTGGCACCAACGTGACCACTAACGTAGCCTCTTGGTCCTTCGCACACGTTATTGGGACTCACCTTTTCCAGTAACGTTGAGAGTCCTCCCTTCCCCTACGTTAGAGTTCACGTTAACTTAGTTAACGTGGCTCTTAACGTAGGCTTGCCAATTCTTCGAGAACGTTAGTGACACTTACCTTTGTCATTAACGTTCCAAGATGCCCCTACTTCCCACGTTAGAGTCCACGTTAACTAAGTTAACGTGGCTTCTAACGTGGTATTGATAGCCATCTCCAACGTTAGTGACAAAGGTGAGTGTCACTAACGTTGGCTCATCATCCTATCCTCAACGTTAGCTTCCACGTTAACTAAGTTAACGTGGGAGTTAACGTGGCTCATAGTGGCTCATTGTGGCTCATTCCAACGTTAGTGACAACGGTGAGTGTCACTAACGTTGGCGATTGTTTGCTTTCTCTATGTTAACCTCCACGTTAACTAAGTTAACGTGGGAGTTAACATAGCTCAAGGTGGCTTATTCCAACGTTAGTGACAATGGTGGGTGTCACTAACGTTGGCCATTCTTTTACTTCCCAACGTTAGAGTCCACGTTAACTAAGTTAGCGTGGAAGCTAACGTGGCCAATATGAGCTTGGTCCAACGTTAGTGACAAAGGTGAGTGTCACTAACGTTAGCTCCAGTTTCTTTCTTCCACGTTAGAGTTCACGTTAACTTATTTAACGTGACTCTTAACGTGGCTATGATGGCTTCGAGGACGTTATTGGCGATTACTTTTCTCATTAACGTTGCAAGCTAGCTCCCATTCCACGTTAGTGGTCACGTTAGTTAGACTAACGTGGCTGCTAACGTGGTTCTTTCTTGCTTCCTTTGTCCTGAAATCAAGCAATAAAGTGCATCAAAGTTCTAATCTACATCATGAGACGTGCATCATCCAATTTCTCATCTAATTCATGCAAAATTCCCATGAAATCATGTAACGTACACAATGTATGCTTAAATCAAGATGTAAGTGAAATTCCACCCAAAACTTGCTTATTTCCTAAGAAAATGCATGAAACTACCCTAAAACAGTAAAGAAAAGGTCAGTGAAACTGGTCAAAATGCCCTGGCATCAAATTCCTAGTAACTAGTTTAGTATAAATAGCACTTTTTACTATTGTATTCGCATACTTTTATACTTTTTGATAGACTTTTAGACTGGGATGTTACAATTGGGATGCTGGCCATTCGGCGATGCCTAGACCTTTTTCTCTTATGTATTTTCTACGATGGAGTTTCTACACCTCATAGATTAAGGTGCGGAGCTCTGCTGTTCTTCATGAATTAATGCAACTACTATTGTTTTTCTTTCAATTCACGCCTACTTTTTCTCCAGGATATACTCTTGTACTTAATTCAGTTAAGTCAGAATGAAGGGGTGACCCGTGACAATCACCCACTATCTTCATTACTCGCTTAGCCAAGATCCGCGTGCCTGACAACCACAAGCAGTCTACAAGATGTTCAACATAGTCATTGGATGACAGCCGGAGTATATTCTCTTGGGTCTCTGATCTACGATTCGCATCGTCTCTCCTGACAATAGAGCATATGAATTTGAGATCAGAACCTTCATGGTATAGGCTAGAACCATTGGCAGCATTCCTGAGATCCAAAAAGTCTAAAGCTTGTCTGTGGTATTCCGAGTAGGATCTGGGAAGGGATGACTGTGAAGAGCTTCAAACTTATGAATGTTGGGCGCAGTGACAGTGTGCAAAAGGATAGAGAGATCCTATTTCGATGCTAGTGAGAACCGACAGATGATTAGCCATTGATGAACGGAAATATTCTTATGCCGGTTAGAAACTAGTAATGAATCCGATCGTGAGTATAGTCTAACCAACACGCGAATACCGCATCAAACAATTCTAAAATCTATGACCGAGAGTATTGATCCCGGGTCGTTCTCCTTAGGATTTGCTTTAGAATGTGCATCATTGATTAGGAAAGCTTTTATGGTTTTGAGAATTGGTGCAAGAATTCAAGCTAGCAAAGTGAACAATAATTAATTGAGATAAAAGCCTTGGCTAAGGGTAAGCATTGGAAGTTCCATCATCATAGTTTCTTTTAATTATGATAAGAATTGATTGTTGCTTCACTTAGTTAACCCCCTAACAATGGAGGAAAGTCAAGTGAGACTAACTAACATGAGTCACAAGTCCTAGTCTCACCCTAGGGAAGTCTAGCTTTAGTGTACTCCAAATTAATTAGCAATTCTCAATTCATAATCTACAATTGATATCCACTATTCAAGTGTCTCTAATGACTCAACCCCTAAGCCAAGTGAGAGAAATCTACTCCATAGCTAAGGTTGTTATTATCACAAACAATTAGTAGGTAATTATGGAAAACATGATGTAATTGAGAGAAGAGAATTGAATTAAAGCTATCTAATCCAAATAATCATCAACAATTAAGGAGTTGAATGAAATTGCACAATCCATTAATCCACATTCAAAGTAACAAAGTGAACCAAATCTAGATCTAAGAAATTGAACCAAAAGAACATCAATTAAGAGTAGAAGAATAGTAGATCTACACTAGTATCATAACAAAAAGTCACTTAGCAATAGATCTCACCAAGAATTCAAAGGAAACTTGCAATGGAGGAAATGAAAACCTAGAGAGAAGTTGGAGTTTTTCTCTCTAAAAACAAAATGTAACTAACATTCTAAAATATCTAGAATTATGACTAATTGTCCTAAGACTCCTAATCCTTGGTCTTCTTAAGCTTTCCCTCCAAAATCTACTCCAAAACAGAGCCTGGGAACCCCTTGAAATTGCTGGGCACGTGTTCCATTTAAAAAATCATGTGCACACATCGACGCGTATGCGCACTGCACGTGTACGCGTCCCTGGTGTCTTTTGCGATCTGCGCACAGGCGTAAGGTGCGTGTGAGCGTCATAAGGAATATGGCCTAGCCATATAAGCGCGCCGGCTCCTCGCTCGGCTCTACTGCTGATGAGCGGATAATTTATACTCTTTTTGGCATTGTTTTTAGTAGGTTTTTAGTAGGATCTAGTTACTTTTAGGGATATTTTTATTAGTTTTTATGTTAAATTTATATTTCTGGACTTTACTATGAGTTTGTGTGTTTTTCTGTGATTTCAGGTATTTTCTGGCTGAAATTGAGGGACTTGAGCAAAAATCAGATTCAGAGGTTGAAGAAGGACTGCTGATGCCGTTGGATTCTGAGCTCCCTGCACTCAAAGTGGATTTTCTGGAGCTACAGAACTCAATATGGCGCGCTTCCAATTGCGTTGGAAAGTAGACATCCGGGGCTTTCCAGAAATATATAATAGTCCATACTTTGGCCGAGTTTAGACAATGCAAAAGGGCATTGAACACCAGTTATACGCTGCAGTCTGGAGTTAACCACCAGAAACACGTCACGAACCAGAGTTGAACGCCAAAAACACGTTACAACTTGGCGTTCAACTCCAGAAGAAGCCTCTGCACGTGTACACTTCAAGCTCAGCCCAAGCACACACCAAGTGGGCCCCAGAAGTGGATTTATGCATCAATTACTTATTTCTGTAAACCCTAGTAACTAGTTTAGTATAAATAGAACTTTTTACTAGTCTTTTAGACATCTTATGATTTTTAGTTCATCTTTAGATCATAATGATCACGTTTGGGGGCTGGCCTCTCGGCCATGCTTGAACCTTCATCAATTATGTATTTTCAATGGTAGAGTTTCTACACTCCATGGATTAAGGTGTGGAGCTCTGCTGTTCCTCACGAATTAATGCAAAGTACTACTGTTTCTCTATTCAATTCAACTTATTCCGCTTCTAAGATACCCATTCGCACTTCAATATGAATGTGATGAACGTGACAATCATCATCATTCCCCTACGAACGCGTGTTTGACAACCACTTCCGTTCCACCTTAGATTGAATGAATATCTCTTCGATCTCTTAATCAGAATCTTCGTGGTATAAGCTAGATTGATGGCGGCATTCTTGAGAGTCCAAAAAGTCTAAACCTTGTCTGTGGTATTCCGAGTAGGATTCAGGGATTGAATGACTGTGACGAACTTCAAACTCGCGAGTGCTGGGCGTAGTGACAGACGCAAAAGGAGGGTGAATCCTATTCCAGTATGATCGAGAACCTCAGATGATTAGCCGTGCTGTGACAGAGCATTTGGACCTTTTTCACAAGAGGATGGGATGTAGCCATTGACAACGGTGATGCCCTTACAGAAAGTTTACCATGGAAAGGAGTAGGACTGATTGGATGAAGACAGCAGGAAAGCAGAAGTTCAGAAGAACGAAAGCATCTCTATACGCTTATCTGAAATTCTCACCAATGAATTACATAAGTATTTCTATCTTTATTTTCTATTTATTTATTATTTATTTTTGAAAACTCCATAACCATTTGATATCCGCCTGACTGAGATTTACAAGATAACCATAGCTTGCTTCATACCAACAATCTCCGTGGGATCGACCCTTACTCACGTAAGGTTTTATTACTTGGACGACCCAGTGCACTTGCTGGTTAGTTGTGCGAAGTTGTGAAGTTATGTTTGGACCATGGTATTGTGCATCAGTTTGTTGGCGCCATTGCCAGGGAGAGAACGAACAACAAATTTTACAACCAGGAGTAACAATTTCGCATACTAACTGCGCTGGCTCTGGATGAGCGCATCCACGCGTATGCGCACGGTGCGCGTGCGCGTGCATGTCCAAACTTCAATTCTTTGATTTGTTTTATGCTCCTTCCATTCAAACATGCTTCCTTCATTCCTCTTGGCCATTTTTCCCTATAACTTCTGAAATCACTTAACAAATAGATCAAGGCATCTAATGGTAATAGAGGAGGATTATAATATCTCAATTTTGATGCAAAATAAGCGTATTTTCATCTATGAGGTAAAATGGAAAAGAGACACGAAATGATGTAGTTTTATATGAATAAGTGTGGAAGATCATTGATAAAACCCTTAGATTCTATGCATGATAAACCCTAAAAACGGTGTTTATCAATCTGCCCACACTTAAAGTATAGCATGTCCTCATGCTAAGGGAAAGCAAAAGATCAAAGGACTACAAGGGCATAGGGCTCATGTGATGCAATCTACCTACATGAATGCACTACGGTGTATGCTACTATCTACTTGGCCAAGAGCAATTCAATTTTTCTAGAGTATACATATGTATATGCACATAGGGCAAGATGATGGGTAATGTATGAACTCTACCAATTCTAGTCATCAAAGTGAAATATGCATAACTTGTATGAAAAATGCCCGCGGGAGCCGGGAATATGGAGTTGAGCTTCGAACCCCTCACCGGAAGTATTTGCACTCTATTCGCTCGGTCTATCCTCCCCTACTTCATGCTTTTCCAAAATTTGTTTTTCTTCTAACAATCAACATATACTCCATGCATGCATACAAGTATCATGAGGTCTTTTCTTTAGGTTGTAATAGGGCTAGGGTCAAGGTAAGGATGCATATTTGGTCAAGTGAGCTTGAAATTTGAATCTTTGATGAGGTTAAACTTCTCACCTAACCTATGACATCTTATACAATATTAAAGCTAACCTAACTACCCATTCTTTCACTTTTTAACATACTCATGCATTTTCTTTTCATTTCACAACTCATATGCATTGATCTTTATTGAACATTACTTTGGGGCATTTTGTCCCCTTTTTATTTCTTTCTTTTTCTTTTCTTGCTTTTCTATTTTTTCCTTTTCTTTTTTTCTTTTCTTTTGTTTTTCTCATCATTTTTTTTTCAAACTATATATGAGAACATCAATGCATAAGGTCTACACATTTAATCAATACATGAGCATGTACCCAATTCCCAATATTTACAACAAAAATACAAAATTACCTTTTTTCTCAACCAATGTCCCAAAATTTCTCACACTTAAATGTTACACACACTAGCCTAAGCTAATCAAAGATCCAAATTAAGGACTTTTATTATTTTCCGCTTTAAGGCTTGTAATGTGCTAAATCAAGAATAAAGTGGGTTAAACGTAGGCTCAAATTGGCTAACAATGGAAGATAAAACGCAAGGCTATTTGGGTAAATGAGCTAAATGAAATGGTGGCCTCCATCATATAAATGCATGAGTATAGGGAATAATGGACATATAGAATTAAATAAATCAAAGATCACAATCGTAGGAGGAGAACAATTACACACAAGAAGGGAAAATAAGTGGTTATAAGATGTAACCACACCATTAGGCTCAAAACTCACTTGCTTGTGTTCTTAGCTCAAAATCCATGCTCCAAATTACATTCTTTAAACAAGCTAAGCATCAAAAGACTTTCAAATTTCAAAATTGGTAGGGTCGCCCTAAAATTCTAGTTTTCTAGGAGAGAAGTCATTGCTCTAACCAAGTGAATTTATTAGGAGATAACTAACATGCAAAGGATGCCAAAAATGAGAACCTAACATGCAATCTATCCTAATTTGCAAAGGTGGTTCAAAATTTATTCGGGTGTTACCTACGAAGACCAGTCGGCCGACCGACCTCCCCACACTTAGAAGTTGGCACGGTCCTCCGTGCCTTGAGTGAGACGTAGTGGTTGATCGGCTTCCGAGTGTCCATCATCTTCTTCATTATCGCTTTCTGCATTATCGGTGCCGGTGGACGTGGAAATTTCCGGTTCCTCCATAGGTGGTGCTAGGCAACTTAGAAGCTTCTTGACAAAAGTGTAACGGTGTTGATTACACCGCTCATAATGGTCAAGCTTCTTGTGGAGTTCCTCTATACGTTGCATGGATGACTTTGGTGGTGTAGATGAGGTAGAGGGGATGCTCATGGGGACGGGTAGGTGTGGCTCTTCGGTGTCTGCCGGAGGGTAAAGATATCTCCCATTTGGAACAACATCTCCATCCGTCGAGAGCATGGTCCTTCTATCCTTGGTCTCTCGGGGAACACCAGCTGTGGTGACTAAGTCGGTCACTAGAGCGGGAAAGGGTAGATTCCCCTTAGCGTGGATGCGGCCCATAGATTGGCGAATGAGACGTTTAATGTACACCGGTCTCTCAATGAGGACACACCAAACCAGCAAGGCTAACTCGGCAATGATAGAAGAGCCATGGGTGCTTGGGAGCACATAGTGGGCTAGAATTTGGGCCCATACTTGTGCCTCTCTAGTGAGAAAGCGGGCGGTGATGCCCTTGGGCTGGGGTCTCATCCATCCTCGAATCCAGAATGATTCGGGTATAGCAATGACCTTGAGGATAGCATCCCAATCAAACGCACGTTGGCATCGTGTTGACAAAATCTCTTGATAAGCATCAATCCCTTCCGCTAATGGTCCGGTCTTAAGCACATTTTGGATGGCCTCCTCCGTGACGGAAACTTGCCTTCGACGCACAAATACCGATGTAAGGGAAGGGGAGTGGTAGTTGGTGTAAAATTTAACCACCCAAGACAAATTTGCCTCCCGTGGCTTCCTCAATAGGAATTCCCATTGCCGTCGTTCGATGCGGGGCATGATGAGTGGTATGATATGAGCCGGAGGGGCTAGAAGGGGCTCCGCATGATAGTTCCTTGGTTTGATCAAGGGGAAGACAAGTTCGCAATATCGGTTGGGGAACTTGTTCGGATTCCTTGCCGGATTGTCTTTTTCCATAACATCAATGTTAGCAACGCTCCTTGTCTTGGTGAGGAGGGGCTTAGCTTTAGGTGCTTGGTGTGCTTTGCTAGTGGACCATGAGGGTGCTTTCTTGGGTGCCTTTCTATTGTCTCTTTTGATCACCATCCTAGAAAAGAGAGAGGAGTGGTGAAGTTAAGCTTAAAGAGGCATCAAGAAAGAATAAGGCATAAAAGAAAAGGGGCTTAGAACATGACAGCTGCAACATGAGACTAAGTCCATAATGAAAATTCTGGCCAATCACTAGCAAGTGATACATGAGTGGTATAGGCATGCAAACAAGCCGCATGGGAAGCACACACTCTTAACATCAACAACAAGAAGTGGAAAGTAGGGGAAGAGCATGTAGAAATGAAACAAGAAATATAGTAAGCTCAATGCACATATGAACAAACAAGTGAATGAGAAAGAGCACTAAGATGGAAAACACTAAGTTAAAATAACTCCAAGAAGTCATGTGGGTCTTACATCAAACACTTGGTGTGCATCCCTTTTTTGACAAAAATTAAGAGAAGAGTGACAATGTAACATCCCATAAAGCATCATCAATCATCATATCATACCACAAATTGCAAAAGAAATCAAGTAAATCAAACAAGCTCATCAAGGCAAGAGTAAACTCCACTTGGAATACCCATGAGAAAATGAAAAGAAAGAAGGAAAGAAGATGCAACAAACAAAGAAAACATAAATGCACTACTAAGAGGAAGAGTAAGGGAATGTAACTAAGGAAAAGAGAAAGAAGAAAAAAGAAAACTAAACAAAAAATAGAAAGAGAAGTACCTTGAGAGGAGGTGGGAGAAAAGGTAGGGAAGAGTGAGAGAGAGAATAGGGAAAAAGGGGGGGTGGTTGTTGCCGCCGGTGGTAGCGGAGAAGAGGTGGTAGAAGTGGTGGAGGAGGGTAGAAGTGAAGAAGAATGGTGGTGGTAAGAAGAAAGAAAGAAAAAAATGAAGGAGGAAGGCGCGCTCTAATTCAATTGGTTCGCGGACGCGCACGGGGCGTGGACGCGCGAAGTAGTGAGATGGCAGTGTGCGCGCGAGCGCCAGGTGCGCATGCGCGTGCAAGTAAGTTGTGCCCTCAGCATAGGTTGGGCACAACTCTGGCTCAACTCTTGGGAAAGAGTATCAAAAAATAAAATATGGTGATCGACGCGGACGCGCGCGGTGCGCTGACGCGTCGATTGGCATGATGGTCCAGGTACGCGTGTGTGCCTCGTGCGCATACGCGTGAGGGGAGCTGGGCCAGTAGCATGAAATAGGCCCAGCCAGGGCACAACTCTCGGGAGGGATGGCCCAGGATCGCCAATCGCAGTAGTGATGCGTACGCGGCTAGTACGCTGACGCGTGCTTTTGCGCGAATGGCCAGGGACGCAAACGCGCACGGTGCGCGCATGCGTCATACTGGTTATGCCTAGGGCCCAGGATTGGCCCAGAATTTGCACAACTCTCTGGAAGAATGGCCCAGGAGCTGCGAAGACCTAGAGACGCGTACGCGCACAGTGCGCACATGCATGCCCTCCCCTTTATTTTGTATAAACATGAAACATGCCTAATTGTCATGAATTAAATGGCCAATCTAGCCAAAGAGGCCAAAAACACCCAAAATCAATGCAAAACCTAAAGAGGGGTGTTCTTCTTCCACATAATCAAATTATTCATGGAAGGATCAATGCAAGGCTTCATGAGAAAAATAGCCTAGGTATTTACAATTAACTATAATCAAAGAAGACTATAGCTAAGCAATCGCAAACTAATCAAGAGTTTAAAAACTATATGCAAAAGGGGAAAGAGGATAGATCTCACCATGGTGGGGTGTCTCCCACCTAGCACTTTTGTTTAATGTCCTTAAGTTGGACTTCCACTAGCTCATTGCTTTTTGCCAAGAGGTGCATCTTCCAAAAGGAATACCTCAATCTCTTTGTTGCTCTTCATTTTTTCACCATGATACAACTTGAGACGGTGCCCATTGACCTTGAAGATATCTGAACTTGAGGGATGGCGCAAATGATAAACCCCATAGGGTTCCGCTTTCACTACTTGATATGGGCCTTCCCATTTTGACCTTAGTTTACCGGGCAACAATCTCAATCGAGAATTGTAAAGAAGGACTAGATCACCGGCTTTAAATTATTTGCTTCTTATGTTCCTATCATGCACAGCTTTCATTTTCTACTTGTAAAGTCTAGAGTTCTCATAAGTTTCAAGCCTCAAACATTCCAACTCCACTAATTGTAGCTTTCTCTCAATTCTGGCTCCACCCAAACTTGGATTACACTCCTTGATGGCCCAATACGCCTTGTGCTCTATCTCCACCAGTAAATGGCAGGCTTTGCCATACACCAACCGAAAGGGTCTCATGCCAATTGCCATTTTGTAAGCCGTTCGGTAGGCCCATAATGCATCGGTGAGCTTGGCACTCCAATCTTTCCTATTGGGCTTCACAATCCTTTCCAAGATGCGTTTAATCTCCCGATTGGAAACCTCGGCTTGGCCATTTGTTTGTGGGTGGTAGGCCGTGGATACTTTATGCATGATGCTATACTTCTTCATGAGTCCTTCCATTCTTTTGTTGCAAAAGTGTGAACCTTGGTTGCTCACGATTGCTCGTGGCGACCCAAATCTACAAATGATATTATTTCTCACAAAAAAAGGACCATGTTAGCATCATCCATCCGGGTGGGTATCGATTCCACCCATTTGGACACATAATCAACGGCAAGTAGAATGTAGAGGAAACCATTAGAATTAAGGAATGGCCCCATGAATTCAATTTCCCACACATCAAAAATTTCACAAAATAGCATGGTTTGTTGGGGGATTTTATCCTTCTTAGAGATATTACCAAATCTAATGCATTGAGAACAAGATTTACAAAAATGAGAAGAGTCCTTGAAAAGGGTTGGCCACCAAAAGCCACAATATAGGATTTTCCTTGCCATTCTTTGAGGTCCAAAATGGCCTCCTCCTTCGGAGGAATGGCAAGCTTCCAAAATTGAGTGGAATTTGGTTTGTTGAATGCACCTCCGAATTACTTGATCCGCCGCACATCTCCAAAGGTATGGGTCATCCCACACATAGTATTTGGATTCGCTTTTTAGCTTATCCCTTTGGTGTTTGGAGAGATTAGGAGGGAAGGAACGACATACTAAGTAATTGGCGATTGGTGCTGACGTTAGGATTTTTGCCAGTAAAGAATTTTATAAAAACAGTCGCGTTGTAGATACAGTCTCTAAACCAACAGAAATCCCTTCGTACAACTGTTTGGTTGTCACAAGTAACAAACCCCTAATTAAATTGATAACCGAAGTATTCAAACCTCGGGTCGTCTTCTCAAGGAACTGTAGGGAAGTATGTTCTTATTATTGGTTATGGAGATTGTAAATTGGGGTTTTGAGAATGAGGAGCGAATAGTTTAATTAGCAATTAAAGTAAATAAAGAACAAGTAATTTAAATGGCAAGTAAAATAAATAGATGACTGTAAATAAACTTTTGGCAAGGTATGAGAAATTAGAGGTCCTATCCTAGCTATCCTTATCAATGATGATGAAAATTGAATCTTAATTCCACTTTGTTAACCTTTACTAAGGTAAAGGAAGGTCAATGGATTAATTGGTTTGATCTTCGGATCCTATTTATTTCCTATGAAAAGATTGGGATTATTGAAGTTAAATTTAATTAACAAAGATAACAATTATCAATCATATTTGAGTTTGATAACTCCTGAGTTACTGATTTCTTAACCAAGACCAAAAGGAAAAAAGTAAATCTACTGGAATAAAAATGTCTTCAGATGGGAATAACAATAATGTAAATAAAAGAAAGCAATAATAAACTGAAATACCTCAAATAACATTAATTCAAAGAGTAATCTGTAACATAGAAGAATTCATAAATAAAATTGGGAAAATAATAAAAAGGAATATTGAAACTGATAAAAAGAGATAATCCTGAAAGCGCATAAAATCCTAAATCTAAATCCTAATCCTAAAGAGAGAGGAGAGAATCTCCCTCTCAAAACTAAATCTAAATCATGGAACACTAACTAATTGGAGACTCTCTCTTGAATGGATGCATTCCCCCACTTTATAGCCAATATTCTGGGCTAAAAACTGGGTCAAAAGCAGCCCAGAAATCGCTCCCTGTGATTTTTGTTACGTTCAGGTCGCGGGTAAGTGACGCGGAGGCGTCGTCCACGCGTCCGCGCGGATTGAAGTTCGCAGATGCGACGTGGGCGCGTCATTCACGCGTTCGTGTCACCTAACTTCGGGGCTGTGATGAGCGGATAATTTATACGCTTTTTGACATTGTTTTTAGTATGTTTTTAGTAGGATCTAGTTACTTTTAGGGATGTTTTCATTAGTTTTTATGTTAAATTCATATTTCTGGACTTTACTATGAGTTTGTGTGTTTTTCTATGATTTCAGGTATTTTCTGGCTGAAATTGAGGGACTTGAGCAGAAATCAGATTCAGAGGTTGAAAAAGGACTGCTGATGTTGTTGGATTCTGACCTCCCTGCACTCAAAGTGGATTTTCTGGAGCTACAGAACTCGAAATGGCGCTCTTCCAATTGAGTTGGAAAGTAGACATCCAGGGCTTTCTATCAATATATAATAGTCCATACTTTGGCCAAGAATTGACGACGTAAACTGGCGTTCAACGCCAGCCTTCTGCCCAAATCTGGCGTCCAGCGCCAGAAAAGGATCCAAAACCAGAGTTGAACGCCCAAACTGGCACAGAAACTGGCGTTCAACACCACAAATGGCCTCTGCACGTGCAACACTCAGGCTCAGCCCAAACACACACCAAGTGGGCCCCGGAAGTGGATTTATGCATCAATTACTTACTCATGTAAACCCTAGTGACTAGTTTATTATAAATAGGACCTTTTACTATTGTATTAGGCATCTTTGGATTACCTTATGATCCTTTGATCACGTTTTAGGGGGCTGGCCATCTCGGCCATGCCTGGAACTTCACTTATGTATTTTTAACGGTAGAGTTTCTACACTCCATAGATTAAGGTGTGGAGCTCTGCTGTCTCTCAAAGATTAATGCAAAGTACTACTGTTTTCTATTCAATTCTTCTTATTTCGCTTCTAAGATATCCATTCGCACCCAAGAACGTGATGAAGGTGATGATTATGTGTGACGCTCATCATCCTTCTCCCTTATGAACGCGTGTCTGACAAACACTTCTGTTCTACACGAAATAAGGTAGAATGAGTATCTCTTAGATCTCCTAACCAGAATCTTCGTGGCGTAAGCTAGAATGATGGCAGCATTCAAGAGAATTCGGAAGGTCTAAACCTTGTCTGTGGTATTCCGAGTAGGATTCAATGATTGAATGACTGTGACGAGCTCCTAACTCGCGATTGCAGGGCGTTAGTGACAGACGCAAAAGGATAGTAAATCCTATTCCAGCATGATCGAGAACCGACAGATGAATAGCCGTGCCGTGACAGGGTGCGTGAGCATATTATTCACTGAGAGGATAAGATGAAGCCATTGACAAGGGTGATGCCTCCAGACGATTAGCCGTGCCGTGACAGGGCATTGGATCATTTTCCCGTGAGATCACCGAAAGTAGCCATTGACAGTGGTGATGTATCACATAAAGCCAGCCATGGAAAGGAGTAAGACTGATTGGATGAAGATAGCAGGAAAGCAGAGATTCAGAGGAACGAAAGCATCTCCATTCGCTTATCTAAAATTCCTACCAATGATTTACATAAGTATTTCTATCCCTATTCTATTATTTATTATTCGAAAACTCCATGATTATTTTATATCCGCCTGACTGAGATTTACAAGGTGACCATAGCTTGCTTCATACCAACAATCTCCGTGGGATTCGACCCTTACTCACGTAAGGTATTACTTGGACGACCCAGTGCACTTGCTGGTTAGTTGTATCGAAGTTGTGACAATTATGAATTAAGATCAGAGCACCAAGCTTTGGAGCCATTACCAGGATTTGTTCGATCCTGGAGATCACAATTTCGTGCACCAAGTTTTTGGCGCCGTTGCCGGGGATTGTTTGAGTTTGGACAACTTACGGTTCATCTTGTTGCTCAGATTGGGTAACTTTCTTTTCGTTTTCTTTTCAAAAATCTTTCAAAAATATTTTCAAAAAAAAATTTCTCTTGTTTTCGAAAAAAATAAAAATGTTTTCAAAAAAAAAAAAAGATAAAAATGTTTTCAAAAATAAATTATTCTATGGCTTCAGAATTTTTAAGAATGAATTCTAGTGTTTCATGAAGCATGTGAAGCCTGGCTGGCTGTAAAGCCATGTCTAAATTTATTTGGATTGAGGCAGCAATTTGTTATCAAGAGCAAGCTAGTTGGAGTTAATCCACCTGCTACTGTTTCTGATTTACATGCTAAAGCTTGGCTGGCCATTGGCCATGTCTAGTGTTTTGGACTGGAGCTTTCTTTGAAAGCTTGGCTGGCTAGTGAGCCATGTCTAATTCCTGGACTGAAGCTTTAGACTAACATGGCAAGATTCCTGGAATTCATATTAAAAATTTTGGAATCCTTATTTTTCCTTTTAATTTTCGAAAAATATAAAATAAAAATCCAAAAAAATTAGAAAATCATAAAAATCAAAAATATTTTCTGTTTCTTGTTTGAGTCTTGAGTCACATTATAAGTTTGGTGTCACTTGCATATGCATCTTGCATTTTTTCGAAAATATCATGCATTCATAGTGTTCTTCATGATCTTCAAGTTGTTCTTGGTAGTTCTTCTTGTTTGATCTTGATGATTTTTTGTTTTGTGTCTGTTCATGTTTTTCATATGCATTCTTGAATTCTTAGTGTCTAAGCATTAAAGAATTCTAAGTTTGGTGTCTTGCATGTTTTCTTTGCATTAAAATTTTTTTCAAAATTGTGTCTATGATGTTCATCTTGACATTCAAAGTGTTCTTGGTGTTCATCTTGACATTCATGGCATTCTTGCATACATTCATGTTTTGATCTAAAAATTTCATGCATTGCATAATTTTCATGTTTTCATAAAAATTCAAAAAATCAAAAAAAAAATATCTTTCCCTTTTTCTCTCATCAAATTCGAAAATTTGAGTTGACTTTTTCAAAAATTTTTAAAATCAAGTTGTTTCTTAAAAGTCAAATCAAATTTTCAATTTGAAAATCTTATCTTTTTCAAAATCTTTTTCAAAAATCAAATCTTTTTCAAAATTCTTAGTTATTTTCGAAAATTCCAAAAATATTTTTCAAAAATCTTTTTCTTATTAATTTTCGAAAATAACATAGTCAATTAATGTTTTGATTCAAAAATTTGAAGTTTGTTACTTGCTTGTTAAGAAAGATTCAAACTTTAAGTTCTAGAATCATATCTTGTGATTTCTTATGAATCAAGTCATTAATTGAGATTTTAAAAATCAAATCTTTTTCAAAAACTAATTTCTATCATATCTTTTCAAAAATATCTTCTCATCTTATCTTTTTCAAAAATATCTTTTCAAAATATCTTTCCTAACCTCCTAACTTCCTATCTTTTCAAAATTTGTTTCAACTAACTAACTAACTTTTTGTTTGTTTCTTAACTTTTTCAAAACTACCTAACTAACTCTCCCTCTCTCTAATTTTCGAAAATATCTCCCCCTTTTTCAAAATTTCTTTTTAATTTATTAATTATTTTAATTTTCAAAACTTAATTTTCGAAAATTAATAACAATTTTTCAAAAACCATTTTCAAAAATCACTAACTCCTTTTCAAAAATAGTTTTCGAAAATTCCCTCCTTCTCTCTCATCCTATTCTATTTATTCATTCATTAACTAACATCTCTTCCTCACATCATCACCAAATTCGAACCCCCTCTTCTATCTGTGTTCGAATTTCTTCCTCTTTTCTTCTACTCACATAAGGGAATCTCTATACTGTGGTAAAGAGAATCTCTATTATTATTATCATTTTTCTGGCCATTCTTCCTTGTCATATGAGCAGGAGCAAGGATAAGAACATTCTTGTGGAAGCAGATCCAAAACCTGAAAGGACTCTGAAGAGAAAATTAAGAGAAGCTAAAATACAACAATCCAGAGATAACCTTTCAGAAATTTTTGAACAGGCAGAGGAGATGGCAGCCGAAAATAATAATAATGAAAGGAGGATGCTTGGTGACTTCACTGCACCTAATTCCAATTTACATGGAAGAAGCATCTCCATTCCTGCCATTGGAGCAAACAATTTTGAGCTGAAACCTCAACTAGTTTCTCTGATGCAGCAGAACTGCAAGTTTCATGGACTTCCATCTGAAGATCCTTTTCAGTTCTTAACTGAATTCTTGCAGATATGTGATACTGTTAAGACTAATGGAATAGATCCTGAAGTCTACAGGCTCATGCTTTTCCCATTTGCTGTAAGAGACAGAGCTAGATTATGGTTGGATTCTCAACCCAAAGACAGCCTGAACTCTTGGGATAAGCTGGTCACGGCTTTCTTAGCCAAGTACTTTCCTCCTCAAAAGCTGAGCAAGCTTAGAGCTGATGTTCAAACCTTCAGACAGAAAGAAGGTGAATCTCTCTATGAAGCTTGGGAAAGATACAAACAGTTGACCAAAAAGTGTCCTTCTGACATGCTTTCAGAATGGACCATCCTGGATATATTCTATGATGGTCTGTCTGAGTTATCTAAGATGTCATTGGATACTTCTGCAGGTGGATCCATTCACCTAAAGAAAACGCCTGCAGAAGCTCAAGAACTCATTGACATGGTTGCTAATACCCAGTTCATGTACACTTCTGAAAGGAATCCTGTGAACAATGGGACGCCTATGAAGAAGGGAGTTCTTGAGGTTGATACTCTGAATGCCATATTGGCTCAGAATAAAATATTGACTCAGCAAGTCAATATGATCTCTCAGAGTCTGCATGGAATGCAAGCTGCATCCAACAGTACTCAAGAGGCTTCTTCTGAAGAAGAAGCTTATGATCCTGAGAACCCTGCAATAGCAGAGGTAAATTACTTAGGTGAACTTTATGGAAACACCTATAACTCAACATGGAGAAATCATCCAAATTTCTCATGGAAGGATCAAAAGCCTCAACAAGGCTTTAATAATGGTGGAAGAAACAGGTTTAGCAATAGCAAGCCTTTTCCATCATCAACTCAGCAACAGACAGAGAACTCTGAACAAAATGCTTCTAATTTAGCAAATCTAGTCTCTGATTTATCTAAGGCCACTGTAAGTTTCATGAATGAAACAAGGTCTTCCATTAGAAATCTGGAAGCACAAGTGGGCCAGCTGAGTAAAAGGATCATTGAAATCCCTCCTATTACTCTCCCAAGCAATACAGAAGAGAACCCAAAAGGAGAGTGCAAGGCCATTGACATAAGCGCCATGGCCGAACCTGTGAGGAGAGGAGAGGACGTGAATCCCAAGGAGGAAGACCTCCTGGGACGTCCAGTGATCAATAAGGAGCTTCCCTCTGAAGAACCAAAGGACTCTGAGGCTCATCTAGAGACCATAGAGATTCCATTGAACCTCCTTATGCCCTTCATGAGCTCTGATGAGTATTCCTCTTCTGAAGAGAATGAGGATGTCACTGAAGAGCAAACTGCCAAGTTTCTTGGTGCAATCATGAAGCTGAATGCCAAATTGTTTGGCATTGATGCTTGGGAAGTTGAACCTCCCTTGTTCATCAATGAACTAAGTGATCTGGATCAACTGACATTGCCTCAGAAGAGACAGGATCCTGGAAAGTTCATAATACCCTGTACCATAGGCACCATGATATTTAAAGCTCTGTGTGACCTTGGTTCAGGAATAAACCTCATGCCCCTCTCTGTAATAGAGAAACTGGGAATCTATGGGGTGCAAGCTGCTAAAAATCTCACTAGAGATGGCAGATAGCTCAAGAAGACAGGCTTATGGACAAGTAGAAGATGTATTAGTAAAGGTTGAGGGCCTTTACATACCTACTGATTTCATAGTCCTGGATACTGGAAAGGAAGAGGATGAATCCATCATCCTAGGAAGACCTTTCCTGGCCACAGCAAGAGCTGTGATTGATGTTGACAGAGGTGAAATAGTCCTTCAATGGAATGAGAACTCCCTTGTATTCAAAACTCAAGGATCTCCCTCTGCAACCATGGGGAGGAAGCAGAAAAAGCTTCTCTCCAAGCAGAGTCAACCAGAGCCCCCACAGTCAAACTCTAAGTTTGGTGTTGGAGAGTTTCAACAATGCTCTGCACATCTGTGAGGCTCCATGAGAGCCCACTGTCAAGCTATTGACATTAAAGAAGCGCTTGCTGGGAGGCAACCCAATGTTTATCTAATTCTTATTTTTATTGTTTTTCATGTTTTCTTAGGTTCATGATCATGTGGAGTCACAAAATAAACAAAAAATTCAAAAACGGAATCAAAAACAGCAGAAGAAAAATCACACCCTGGAGGAGCATCTGTCTGGCGTTCAAACGCCAGAACAGAGCATAGTTCTGGCGCTGAACGCCCAGAATGGGAGCATCCTGGCGCTGAACACCCAGAACAAGCATGGTTCTGGCGTTCAACGCCAGAAATGGCAGCAAATGGGCGTTGAACGCCCAAAATGGGCACCAACCTGGCGCTAAATGCCCAGAGTTGTGTGCAAGGGCATTTTGCATGCCTAAATTGGTGCAGGGATGTAAATGCCTTGACACCTCAAGATCTGTGGACCTCACAGGATCACCTCAGGATCTGTGGACCCCACAGGATCCCCACCTACCTCCACTCACTCTCTTCTCTCTTCTCAATCATCCTCTATTCCCAATAAACACTCTTCCCTATTAACTCTGTACCACTCACATCCAAACACCCACTTTCCTTCAAAATTCAACATCTCTTTCCCACCCAATCCCACCCATATGGCCGAATACACATCTCCCTCCATCTCCTCCATATCTTCTTCTTATTCTTCTATTCTTTCTTCTTTTGCTCGAGGGCGAGCAACATTCTAAGTTTGGTGTGGTAAAAGCATAGCTTTTTTGTTTTTTCCATAACCATTGATGGCACCTAAGGCCAGAGAAACCTCTAGAAAGAGGAAAGGGAAGACAAAAGCTTCCATCAAGGGTCTATAGCTCAGTGGTAGAACATTTGACTGCAAATCAAGAGATCCTTGAGATACCTCAGGAGATACATTTTCTTCCACACAATTATTGGAAGCAACTAAGGGTGGAACATCAAGAGCACTCCATCATCCTTCATGAAATCAGAGAAGATCTAAAAGCAATGAAGGAGGAGCAACAAAGACAAGGAAGAGACATAGAAGAGCTCAAGGACATCATTGGTTCCTCAAGAAGGAAACGCCACCATTACTAAGGTGGATTCATTCCTTGTTCTTATTTCTTCTGTTTTTCGTTTTCTATGTTATGTGCTTATCTGTGTTTGTGTCTTCATTACATGATCATTAGTAGTTAGTAACTTTGTCTTAAAGATATGAATGTCCTATAAATCCATCACCTCTCTTAAATGAAAAATGTTTTAATTCAAAAGAACAAGAAGTACATGAGTTTCGAATTTATCCTTGAACTTAGTTTAATTATATTGATGTGGTGACAATGCTTCTTGTTTTCTAAATGAATGCTTGAACAGTGCATATGTCTTTTGAAGTTGTTGTTTAAGAATGTTAAATATGTTGGCTCTTGAAAGAATGATGACTAGGAGACATGTTATTTGATAATCTGAAAAATCATAAAAATGATTCTTGAAGCAAGAAAAAGCAGCAAAGAACAAAGCTTGCAGAAAAAAAAAAGGGCGAAAAAAAAATAGAAAAAAATAGAAAGAAAAAGAAAAAGCAAGCAGAAAAAGCCAATAACCCTTAAAACCAAAAGGCAAGGGCAAATAAAAAGGATCCCAAGGCTTTGAGCATCAGTGGATAGGAGGGCCTAAAGGAATAAAATCCTGGTCTAAGCGGCTAAACCAAGCTGTCCCTAACCATGTGCTTGTGGCGTGTAGGTGTCAAGTGAAAACTTGAGACTGAGCGGTTAAAGTCAAGGTCCAAAGCAAAAGAAGAGTGTGCTTAAGAACCCTGGACACCTCTAATTGGGGACTTTAGCAAAGCTGAGTCACAATCTGAAAAGGTTCACCCAATTATGTGTCTGTGGCATTTATGTATCTGGTGGTAACACTGGAAAACAAAGTGCTTAGGGCCACGGCCAAGACTCATAGAGAAGCTGTGTTCAAGAATCATCATACTGAACTAGGAGAATCAATAACACTATCTGAACTCTGAGTTCCTATAGATGCCAATCATTCTGAACCTCAATGGATAGAGTGAGATGCCAAAACTATTCAAGAGGCAAAAAGCTATAAGTCCCCCTCATATGATTGAAGCTCTCTTTCATTGATAGTTTAGAATTTATAGTATATTCTCTTCTTTTTATCCTATTTGATTTTCAGTTGCTTGGGGACAAGCAACAATTTAAGTTTGGTGATGTGATAAGCGGATAATTTATACGCTTTTTGACATTGTTTTTAGTATGTTTTCAGTAGGATCTAGTTACTTTTAGGGATGTTTTCATTAGTTTTTATGTTAAATTCACATTTCTGGACTTTACTATGAGTTTGTGTGTTTTTCTGTGATTTCAGGTATTTTCTGGCTGAAATTGAGGGACTTGAGCAGAAATCAGATTCAGAGGTTGAAAAAGGACTGCTGATGCTGTTGGATTCTGACCTCCCTGCACTCCAAGTGGATTTCCGGGAGCTACAGAACTCGAAATGGCGCGCTTCCAATTGCGTTGAAAAGTAGACATCCAGGGCTTTCCAGCAATATATAATAGTCCATACTTTGGCCAAGAATTGACGACGTAAACTGGCGTTCAACGCCAGCCTTCTGCCCAAATCTGGCGTCCAGCGCCAGAAAAGGATCCAAAACCAGAGTTGAACGCCCAAACTGGCACAGAAACTGGCGTTCAACTCCACAAATGGCCTCTGCACGTGCAACACTCAGGCTCAGCCCAAACACACACCAAGTGGGCCCCGGAAGTGGATTTATGCATCAATTACTTACTCATGTAAACCCTAGTGACTAGTTTATTATAAATAGGACCTTTTACTATTGTATTAGGCATCTTTGGATTACCTTATGATCCTTTGATCACGTTTTAGGGGGCTGGCCATCTCGGCCATGCCTGGACCTTCACTTATGTATTTTTAACGGTAGAGTTTCTACACTCCATAGATTAAGGTGTGGAGCTCTGCTGTCTCTCAAAGATTAATGCAAAGTACTACTATTTTCTATTCAATTCTTCTTATTTCGCTTCTAAGATATCCATTCGCACCCAAGAACGTGATGAAGGTGATGATTATGTGTGACGCTCATCATCCTTCTCCCTTATGAACGCGTGTCTGACAAACACTTCTGTTCTACACGAAATAAGCTAGAATGAGTATCTCTTAGATCTCCTAACCAGAATCTTCGTGGCGTAAGCTAGAATGATGGCAGCATTCAAGAGAATCCGGAAGGTCTAAACCTTGTCTGTGGTATTCCGAGTAGGATTCAATGATTGAATGACTGTGACGAGCTCCTAACTCGCGATTGCAGGGCGTTAGTGACAGACGCAAAAGGATAGTAAATCCTATTCCAGCATGATCGAGAACCGACAGATGAATAGCCGTGCCGTGACAGGGTGCGTGAGCATATTATTCACTGAGAGGATAAGATGAAGCCATTGACAAGGGTGATGCCTCCAGACGATTAGCCGTGCCGTGACAGGGCATTGGATCATTTTCCCGTGAGATGACCGAAAGTAGCCATTGACAGTGGTGATGTATCACATAAAGCCAGCCATGGAAAGGAGTAAGACTGATTGGATGAAGATAGCAGGAAAGCAGAGATTCAGAGGAACGAAAGCATCTCCATTCGCTTATCTGAAATTCCTACCAATGATTTACATAAGTATTTCTATCCCTATTCTATTATTTATTATTCGAAAACTCCATGATTATTTTATATCCGCCTGACTGAGATTTACAAGGTGACCATAGCTTGCTTCATACCAACAATCTCCGTGGGATTCGACCCTTACTCACGTAAGGTATTACTTGGACGACCCAGTGCACTTGCTGGTTAGTTGTATCGAAGTTGTGACAATTATGAATTAAGATCAGAGCACCAAGCTTTGGAGCCATTACCAGGATTTGTTCGATCCTGGAGATCACAATTTCGTGCACCAGGCAGCTATGGCAAATTATATATCAAATCGAAGCCCCGGACGTTAGCTTTCCAACGCAGCTAGAACCGCATCGTTTAGACCTCTGTAGCTAAAGTTATAGCCGTTTGAGTGCGAAGAGGTCAGGCTGGACAGCTTAGCAATTTCTCCAACTTCTTGTATTCCTTCCACTTTTGCATGCTTCCTTTCTATCCTCTGAGCCATTCCTGCCCTATAATCTCTAAAATCACTTAACACACATATCAAGGCATCTAATGGTGATAAGAGAGGATTAATATTAGCAATATATAAGCCAAAGAAGCATGTTTTCAATCATAGCACATAATTAGGAAGGCAAATGTAAAACCATGCAAATAGTTTGAATAAGTGGGTAAAGAGTTGATAAAAACCACTCAATTGAGCACAAGATAAACCATGAAATAGTGGTTTATCAACCTCCCCGCACTTAAACATTAGCATGTCCTCATGCTAAGCTCAAGAGAAGCTATAAAGGAGTGAAGAGGAATGATAGAATGTATGAAATGCAACCTATCTGTATGAATGCAACTACATGCAAAATGTTTCTACCTACTTGGTTAAAAGTAAATAAGCTCTTCAAGACAAACATAAATCAGATTTCACTAATTCAAATCATACAATAAAAATCAAATAAACTTGTAAGAAGATAGCTCATGAAAGCAGGGGACATAGAATTAAGCATTGAACCCTTACTGGTAGTGTATATCACTCTATCTCTCAAGTGTCTAGGGTTAATCACTCTACTCTTCTCTAGTCATGCTTTCTAAACTTTGTTCTTCATCTAACCAATCAACAAAATTTAATGTATCAATGCAAACATCATGAGGTCTTTTCAAGGTTGTAATAGGGCTAAGGTAATGGTAAGGGTATATGTATATGGCTAAGTGAGCTTTATAAATTGAATCTTTAATTAACCTAAGCTTTTACCTAATATACATATACTCTATATAACTTTAGAATCATCCCTAGCTACCTATAATTCCCACTTTTGTATGATTCCCATACTCATGTACCAAATTTTTTATATTTCTTTACTTTTATCACATGTGCATTGATCTTTTTATTAACTTAGCATTGGGGTAATTTTGTCCCCTTATTTATTTACTTATTTATTGAATATTTTTGGATTTTTCTCTTTTTTTTTTTAGAGAAATAAACATAACTTATCAATGCACATGGATTTTCTATTATTTTTCTATTTTGGTTTTTTCATGAGTAGGTTCCCAAATTCCCAATATTCAAATAAATTAGAAACATGATACATTCCCTTATTAACCCATGTTCCCACAATTTCCCCACACTTAGTTGATGCACAATCTCTATCTTAAGCTAACCAAAGATTCAATTGAGGTTTTTAATTTGTTTTTCTGCTTAAGGCTAGTGATGTGGTAAAATATAGAATAAATGGGGTTAAAAAGGCTCAAGGTGGCAAACAAAGGTGATTGAAAGGGTAGGCTTATTTGGGATAAGTGAGTAAAAATTAAATAATGGCCTCAATCAGATGCAAGCATGTAAATACACTAAATATTGGACATATAGACTGAAACAAAGTAAAGATCACAATTATAGAGAAGAAAACACACAAGAATAAAATATTTATGGTTAAATAATGTAACCATATAAATAAGCTCAAAATCTCACAGGTTGTATGTTCTTTGGCTCAAAAACCATGTTCCAAATACAACTTCTGATAAGTTTAACATAAAAACTTTGATTTTAAGTTAGTGAAAATTTTTTTCAAAAATAGGGTCTTTAAAAAGAAACTTATTATTTCTCAACCAAGCAGTAGATAAATGCATAAAATCAAACAAACATGCAATTAAACATGCAAATGCAATAATGAACAAACAAAGAAAATAAAACAATGGTGTTGAAAAGAAAATACTAACCCATGGAGATTGGTATCAAACTCCCCACACTTAAAGATTGCACCGTCCTCGGTGCATGCTAAGATGTGCAGGTGGACGGGCTATTCCAACTGGTGTCTTTCTCTATAGATTATGCAGATTGACTTGTCTGTCTCCCCAGTTAGAAGCTTTCCCTTTCCCTTCCTCGGTGGCCATCCTGAAAGAAGAGAAAAAGAAGGAAAGTAACCCAGAAATAAAGATAAGAACATAAATAAAATATGGGTGTTAATGCCAAATAATAAGGGTCTCATTTACATGAAAGCTTCAACATGTACGTGAGAAAACAATAGAAGCACATGGATTACCAATGGTGCAAAATTTTGCAGCAATGAGGGGGAGTGTGGGTAAGGAGAGGTAATGTAAATGCATGTCAATGCGAAATTAATACAGGTATAAATGATTGGCATTGATTTAAATAATATTACCTAACCAGAATAAAACAAGTCACTAAGCACCCAAAATAATTCAAGAGAAGATGCAACAGTGAAATAAGAAAATTCAACACCAAAGGAATAATTAATTTAGAAAAGAGAATAAAAATATGCACAAAATTAAAATGCAATGAATGAAATATACAAATAAATTAAGTAAAATAAAATGAAAGATAAGAAGAATGAGAAGTGAAAGAAATAAAGTAAGAAAGAAAGAAGAAAAGATAGAAGAAATTAGGAATTGGGAAGGAAAAAGATAAGATATTTTTGGCAAAGTTGGATGAGCTGTGCGGCGCGAGCGACGCGGACGCGTAAGTTACGCGTTCGCGCGAGCATCGCTTAAATGATTCGACGCAGTCGCGTCGGTCAGGCGGACGCGTGACATGATCCGTGCGAGTGGCGCGAGGGCAGCCGCGCGCTCGCACAACTCTCTGTTTGAAACTCTTTTGGCCAAAATATTGGGTGACGCAGTCGCGTGATCGACGCGATCGCGTGAATGGCCTTATTTTCAATATGATGCGAACGCGTGGGGCACGCGTTCGCGTGGGGGAGCTTGGGCTTCCAGCACGAGTCCAACCCAATTCCAGCTCAACTTTTGGCCATACACCATTTTTACGTCGATTTACAGGGCCACGCGGACGCGTGGGGAAGCTATTTTTCAATTGACACGGCCGCGTGGGTCAAATTATGCTAAAGGCACACCTCCAGCCACGCTGTCGCATGACTCTCTGTTCACTTTTCTTTTTCCCAACGCACTGGTGACGCGGACGTGTCAGTGACGCTGCGGCATCGCGTGCGTTTTTTTTTTAATGCAATTATGCAGTATGCAATATGTAGTGCTAATGTAGATGCTATGAAAACTTCTAGTTTCAATGAAAATAAAATAAAATAAAAATAAACAACACGAAATAAAATTGAAAAAGAATGATCATACCATGGTGGGTTGTCTCCCACCTAGCACTTTTAGTTAAAGTCCTTAAGTTGGACATTTAGGGAGTCCTTTGTTATGGTGGCTTGTGCTTGAACTCATCTAGCAATCTCCACCAATGTTTGTATCTCCAGCATCCTCCGGGGTCCCAAACTAGGCATGTAAAGCCCTTATGAAGCTTCAAACAGATTCTTAGGCTCCCGGGGTGACAAATGTCAGAGCAGATTCCAGGATCCCAAATCTTGCTTTTACACCCATTTTTGTTGGGATCTGTATTTTTCCAGCCGGGTGATAAGTAATTTGAATTCTCACTGCAGCTACCAAACAGCTTCCTAGCCCTATTCAATTGAGCTTTACACGAATCTTTGCGTTTAAACTTAAAGCTTCCAACCATAATGAATCTTGCAGGACAATTCTTACCACTGACCATTTTCCTCTTACTCTTAATACCACAAAGAGCTCTAAGTTGACCATCCGTCTCCAGTAGCCCATATTCAAGTGGAATTAGAAAGCTAAGGGATATGAATTTCACCCACTTGAATGTTGTGAAGGATGATGGTGACTTAGGTGGAGGGGTCTCCAATAACTTCGGCAAGGTGATTTCAAGCTCCACTCCCTTGTGCTCTTTGACAACTTCCACCTCTTTGCAAGTTTTTTCAATATCAACCTCTTCCTCTTGGTAGCTTTCTTCCAATTCAATCTCTTTTTCATTGCTCACCAAGGGCATGGGAGGCTGTGCTTCTTCTTCTTTAATCTCCATCTCTTGATCAACCTCTACAAAGTCTTCAACCTTGATCTGCCTTGGAGGTTGTACGCTCTCCTCAACATCAACATCAAACACCGTGGAAGGAGGCTCTGTGACTGGACTTTCCAATGGAGGTACAGCATCTCTTAAGTCTGCAACCACTTCTTCCTTTTTAATAATTGCTGCTTTGTCCAGTTGTTTAAGTATAAAATCGTACTCATCCTCGATGATTTTCTTTCCATGACAACTCCTTTCAACTACTCTTTTATCTTCAAGGGTCTCTCCTACCTTTACCCGTAGGGCCTCCTCTAGCTCTTTATGAAGTATGGATTCGCGAAGATGATTCCTTCTTTCCTGTTCCATATCAATAGCATAATTGGGATTATCTTGCTCTTGGATTGATGGATGTGGGTGCTCTTCTATGGAGGGTGGTGATGGGATGAAAAAATTATTATGTGGTTGAAAAGGAAGTGCACTAGAGCTTGAGGGTTGAATATTGGAGGTAGAGGATTAGTTCATGCAGGATATAAGATTTTGGAGTGTAGAGGTGAGACCAATGATGTTAGAGATGAGTGTATTGTTATCCAATAGAGGTTGGGGTGGATCTATGTATGGCTCATTCGGTTCATAGGGTGGTTGGTATGGTAGATGTGGGTTAGGGTCATATGGAGGTGAATGGTGAAAAGGGGCTTGTGAGTTTGGTGGTTCAAAGGTATGTTGGGGAGGTGGTTCATAAGCACAGGGTGGGGCTTGTTGATAATTACAAGGGGTCCACCATATCTATCGGCTTGGTATGCATTGTAGAATGGTCCTTGCCCATGATATCTTGGAGGGTGTTGTTGCCTAAAGGGTTGATCAGATCCTCTTGGCTACATCCATCTTTGATTGCTTAGACCTTGATGCATATTCCTGTTATAGCTTCCACTCCTTTCAACAGAATTAGAACCAAACTCAAAGCGAGAGGGGTGAGAGTTCATGGTAGCTAATAAAAATTAAAAACGAAAATAAAAACAAATTTAAATCAAAATGTTATTGAAATTAAAGTTTTTGAATTTGAAAAATTTAATTTTGAATTTTGAGTTTTTAAATTTTGAAATTTGAAATTTGAATTTTTTAAATTTTGAATTTTGATTTTTGAATTTTAAAATTTTGAAATTTGATTTTTGAAATAAGATAAGATAAGATTTTGAAAAAGATATGATTTTTGAAAAATATTTGAATTTTAAAATTTAAAACTAAGATAAGATAAGATAAAAATTTTAAAATCAAATTATTTTTTTACGGAAAATTCGAAAATTCAATAAAAATAAAGAGAAAAGATAATTTTGAATTAAATGAGGAAAGAGAAAAACAATAAAATGACACCAAACTTAAAATTTTTAGATCAAAACGAAGAAAACAACTAAGAAAAACTTGAAGGTCAAGATGAACACGAAGAACAAATTTTTGAAAAATTTTTAATAACTAAATAAAAACCGATAACCTCTTAATTTATGAAAAAACAAAAATAAAAACAAAAAATAAAAACAAATAAACAAGAAAAAAGTAAATATTTACAATAACCAATAATAAGGCACACGTTTGAAATTCCCCGGCAACGGCGCCATTTTGACGTTAGAATTTTTGCCAGTAAAGAATTTTATAAATACAGTCGCGTTGTAGATACAGTCTCTAAACCAACAGAAATCCCTTCGTACAAACGTTTGGTTGTTACAAGTAACAAACCCCTAAATAAATTGATAACCGAAGTATTCAAACCTCGGGTTGTCTTCTCAAGGAACTGCAGGGAAGTATGTTCTTATTATTGGTTATGGAGGTTGTAAATTGGGGTTTTGAGAATGAGGAGCGAATGGTTTAATTAGCAATTAAAGTAAATGAAGAACAAGTAATTTAAATGGCAAGTAAAATAAATAGATGACTGTAAATAAACATTTGGCAATGTATGAGAAATTAGAGGTCTTATCCTAGCTATCCTTATCAATGATGATGAAAATTGAATCATAATTCCACTTTGTTAACCTTTACTAAGGTAAAGGAAGGTCAAGGGATTAATTGGTTTGATAATCGGATCCTATTTATTTCCTAAGAAAAGATTAGGATTATTGAAGTTCAATTTAATTAACAAAGATAACAATTATCAATCATGTTTGAGTTTGATAACTCCTGAGTTACTGATTTCTTAACCAAGACCAAAAGGAGAAAAGTAAATCTACTGGAATAAAAATGTCTTCAAATGGGAATAACAATAATGTAAATAAAAGAAAGCAATAATAAACTGAAATACCTCAAATAACATTAATTCAAAGAGTAATCTGTAACATAGAAGAATTCATAAATAAAATTGGGAAAATAATAAAAAGGAATATTGAACCTGATAAAAAGAGATAATCCTGAAAGCGCATAAAATCCTAAATCTAAATCCTAATCCTAAAGAGAGAGGAGAGAATCTCCCTCTCAAAACTAAATCTAAATCATGGAAAACTAACTCATTGGAGACTCTCTCTTGAATGGATGCATTTCCCGACTTTATAGCCTCTAATCTGTGTGTTCTGGGCTGAAAACTGGGTCAAAAGCAGCCTAGAAATCTCTTCCTGCGATTTCTGTTACGTTCAGGTCGCAGGTAAGTGACACGGATGCGTCGTCCACGCGTCCGCGCGGATTGAAGTTTGCAGATGCGACGCGGGCGCGTCATTCACGCATTCACGTCGCCTAACTTCAGGGCAGCTATAGCAAATTATATATCAAATCGAAGCCTCAGACGTTAGCTTTCCAACGAAACTAAAACATCGTCGTTTGGACCTTTGTAGCTAAAGTTATAGCCATTTGAGTGCGAAGAGGTCAGGCTGGACAGCTTAGCAGTTTCTCCAACTTCTTGTATTCCTTCCACTTTTGCATGCTTCCTTTCTATCCTCTGAGCCATTCCTGCCCTGTAATCTCTGAAATTACTTAACACACATATCAAGGTATCTAATGGTGATAAGAGAGGATTAATATTAGCAATATAAAGGCCAAAGAAGCATGTTTTCAATCATAGCACATAATTAGGAAGGCAAATGTAAAACCATGCAAATAGTATGAATAAGTTGGTAAAGAGTTGATAAAAACCACTCAATTTAGCACAAGATAAACCATGAAATAGTGGTTTATCAGGTGCATACCAACGAATGGTTTCTGAGATTGCAAGCAAGCCCTCAAAGGGAAAAGAATCATTGATAGGAGTAGTATCGCCTTTTGTCTGTTCCAGGCGACTTCAGTGGTCCGCCACTAGGTTTTGCGTACCACTCCTATCTTTGATTTCCAAGTCAAAATCTTGCAACAATAAAACCCATCTAATCAATCTCGGTTTAGATTCCTTCTTAGCCAACAAATACTTTAATGCCGCATGATCCGAATACACTACCACCTTTGAACCGAGAAGATATGCTCGGAACTTGTCCAAGGCAAAAACAATGGCCAATAGTTCTTTTTCGGTAGTAGTGTAGTTGGATTGGGCTCCATCTAGTGTTTTTGATGCATAGGCTATGACATATGGATTCTTACCCTCGCGTTGTGCTAACGCGGCTCCCATGGCAAAATTTGAAGCATCACACATTATTTCAAATGGCCGACTCCAATCTGGCCCTCGCACAATGGGGCTTGGGTCAATGCTACCTTGAGCTTGTCAAAAGCCTCCATGCATTCTTTGCTAAAATCAAACTCAACATCTTTTTGTAACAACTTTGAGAGAGGCAATGCTATCTTGCTAAAATCCTTTATGAATCTCCGATAAAATCCTGCATGTCCAAGGAAAAAGTGGATCTCCTTCTCGGAAGAGGGGTAAGGCAAACTAGATATGACATTAATCTTGGCCGGATCTACGGAAATACCATCTTTGGAAACAATATGTCCTAAAACAATGCCTTGCTTGACCATGAAATGACACTTCTCAAAATTCATGACAAGGTTGGTTTTAGTACATTTTCCAAAACTTTTTTGAGATTATCCAAGCAATGATCAAAAGAATCACCATATACCGTGAAATCATCCATGAATACCTCCATGCATTGCTCTAGAAAATCCACAAAGATGCTCATCATGCACCTTTGGAAAGTTGCCAGTGCATTGCATAAGCCGAATGGCATACGCTTGTTGGCATAAGTTCCAAAAGGGCAAGTAAATGTTGTTTTTTCTTGGTCCTCTAGAGCAATGTGTATTTGGAAGTATCCTGAATAACCATCTAGAAAGCAATAATGGGGTTTACCGGATAATCGATCAAGCATTTGATCGATAAACGAAAGTGGAAAATGATATTTTCTAGTGGCCGAGTTCAACCTTCGGTAGTCTATGCATACTCGCCAAGAGTTTTGCACCTGTGTTGCTATGAGCTCCCCGCTTTCATTCTTGATTGTGGTTACCCCGGACTTCTTAGGCACAACTTGAACGGGACTTACCTATTCACTATCCGAAATAGGGTAGATGATGTCCGCCTCGAGTAACCGTGTTACCTCTTTCTTGACAACCTCCAAAATAGTAGGATTTAATCGCCTTTGAGGTTGTCTCACGGGTCTAGCTTCTTCTTCCAAAAAGATCCGGTGCTCACACACTTGGGGACTTACCCCCACTATATCCGCCAAACTCCACCCTATTGCCCTTTTGTTCTTCCTCAAAACACATAGCAACTTTTCTTTTTGTTGAGGATTTAGTTCCCTTGCTATGATCACCGGAAACTTGTGGGCTTCATCAAGGTATGAGTACTTTAGGTGGGGTGGCAATGGCTTCAATTCTAGCTTTTGCTCTTGGCTTGTCACTTGAACTTCTTCACTTGGATCTTCACTATTTTCTTCAATCATATGTTTCTCTTCTAGCTTTGCATAATGCACTTCGGCCACAATGTTGTCAATTAAATCACACCGGAATATGGAATAGTTCTCCGGTGGGTGCCTCATTGCCTCTTCTAGGTTAAAACTTACAACTCTCCCATCTATCTCGAATGAGTAGGTTCCCGAATGGGCATCCAACTTGAACCTAGAGGTCCTCAAAAATGGCCTCCCAAGTAGGATAGATGATGCCCTCTCGGATTCACTTGGTGGCATCTCAATGATATGAAAATCAATTGGAAATATCAAACTCTTTATGTCGACCAACACATCTTCCGCAATACCCGACACGGTTATTATGCTCTTGTCCGCCAAGACAAACCTAGCCGCCGACCGCTTCAACGGTGGGAGCTCTATTTTCTTGAACATCTTCACCATTGTTGGATCAAGTTCAACACGGTTTTTAGCCTTTCTTGCCAATGTAGGAAATGGAATTGGTTGAGCCACTTTCTCCAAGATTTGCTCCTTTCTAGGGACTTCACTCCTTGGTAGAGGGTCTTCATCTTCAACTATTACATGTGACTCCTCCTCTTCTTCAATTTCTTCTATCTCAACTCCATCTTCCTATTGAGCGACTTTCATTGGACTAGGTGCCTTTGAATCCCTCTCCTTCAATTGAGTTTCGGACCTCAAGGTTACGGCGTTGATACCACCCTTGGGGTTAGGTAGAGGTTGAGAGGGTATGGCACTAGAGGTTGGAGCTTGAGGAGTGGAAGTAGAAGGTGGCTCCATGCGAGCAATGAGAGCTTGGAGGGTGGAAGTAAGACCATTGACACTTGAGTTGAGTGTGTTTTGGAGTTCTTTTTGTCCTTGGAGTATGGACCGGAGTGTGTCATCTTGATTTGGAGATGTGGAAGGATAGGTAATTTGTAGTGCTTAGGGTTGGTTGGGTGGAAGTGGTTGTCTATGAGGTGGTATGTAGGTTTGATAGTTCCTTCCTTGATTTGGTTGTTGGTTTGGAGGGTCTTGTGAATAGCAGTTTTGTGGAGTATTGTTGTTCCACCTTTGGTTGCCTCCATTGTCCCTTCCTCCTTGTTGATATTTGTCCTGCCAACTTTGGTTAGAGCTATCCCTCCATCCTTGATTGGAGTTGTTACTCCCTTGGTTATAGTTGCCTCCTTGTTAGGGGTACCCTTGGTTATAATTGCTCCCTTGGTTATGGTATCCTTGATTAGCACGTTCATAGTAGGAACGATCATAAAAGTTGTGGGTAGCCGCTAGAGTGTTATCTTCTTGGAGACTTGGACATTCGTCCGTGTAGTGGGAGTAGCATGAGCAAATGCCACACACTCTTTGGGGGACCAATTGTTGACATTGTTGGTTTTGAGGAGAAGGTTGTTGTTGAGATGGAGGTTGTTATTGATTCACTTGGAGTTGCTTTAGAAGGCTCGTCATCTCACACAAGGTCTTAGTAAGGGTAGCGGTCTCACCACTAGAGGAAACTTCATTCACGGCCTTTGGACGGTTGACTCTCCATCTAGCGTGTTGAATGGACTTGGCCAAGTCGGTAATGAATTGCCATGCCTCCTCCGCCGTCCTATACTTTGACAAAGAACCGTTGCTTGAAGCATCCAACAAATTCTTATCTTGCTCCCTCATGCCTTGGCACACATAGCTAAGCAAGACTTGAGTGTCAATCATGTGGTTGGGACATGAATCAAGAAGTTTGCGAAACCGTTTCTAATATTCATACAAAGTTTCCATCTCGCCTTGTACAATACATGAGATCTCCTTCCTTAGCTTGTCCGTCATTTCCACGGGCATGAACTTATCAAGGAATTCTCTTCTAAGCAAGTCCCAATCGGACACAACATCCCTAGGTAAGGTATAGAACCACTCCTTGGCTCTTCCCTCAAGAGAGAAAGGGAAAGCGAACAACCATATAGCCACTTCATCGGATCCTTCCCGCCTAGTAGTCGAGCATACACCATGAAAGTCCTTGAGGTGTCTAATTGGATCTTGTGCGGGAAGTCCATGGAACTTTGGTAAGAGATTGATGAGAGCGGTCTTGAGTTCAAGGTTTGCATTCTAGTTGGGATGAAGCACATGTAGAGGTTGGAGAACAAAATCTGGTGCACTCGCTTCCTTGAGAGTAACTCTCCTTGGAGCGGCCATGTTGTCAAAACCTAGATCAAAAGAAGAACTATTAGTAGTATCAACGGAAGAGTAATTAGTGCCTTCGTTGGATGACGATGATATGGTTGGTGAATTGGTAAAAACCTTTTCACCTTCCTCAAAGACTAACTGCCTCTGAGCTTGCCTAATATGAAGCAAAGTTCTTTCAATATCCGAATCAAAGGGTGCTAAACTCGGATTTGGTAGTGAACGCGTCATACAATGAAGGAGATAAGAAACTCATGACATCAATTGGTATCTAAGCAACGACTAATCCTAACTAACAATCAAGCAAGCAAACAATCAATTTAGAGAGAAATGCAAGTATTCACATATCAACATATTCACACTAACCAATAGAATGGCACACATAAGCAATTCCCCAACAACGGCGCCATTTTGATGAACGGTGATTCGCGTGAATTCTCGTGTCGATATAGAATTTCCTTAAATGAATGAATTCTTATTGCAAATATAGTTCTATACCAACAAACAATCCACCAATCAAAAATTTAGGTTGTCACAAGTACAAACTCCAATGAATTTATAACCGAAGTATTTAGACTCTGGGTCGTCTCCCTAGGAAACAATGTAATGCTTAGTTATTGGCTATGAAGGGGTAAAGGGGGGTTTTAGTTCATAAGAGGGCAAGAAAAGTAGATTTAGAAAGCAAGTAAAGAAAGCAAGATAAAGAGCTCTTGGCTAAGACTTGGGTAATTGAGATCACCATCCTTGTCAACAAACCGAATATTGATAATCAAGAGAGGCCAAACTATTAAGTCTACTTCCCAAAAGCATTAAGTACGTAACATTTACTCCTAAGCTTGAAGTACGTCAAATGGATTTGATCACATCAACCCTTAAGTCTTAACCTACCTACTAATTAACTTAGTAGTGGGTTAGCGTTAATGGGTGTCAAATTGATCACCATGGATTCTCAAATCACCAATTCCATCGTGCCCAATGACTCAAGATTACCCAATTCTCTTGGCTTAGACCAAGAGTTGACAAAACTACTCAAAAACTAAAGAGAACATTTCATCAAACACATAGAGTGCAATAAAGGTAAACATCATAATTGCAAGAATAATAAAATCTAACAACTACTAAGTGCAAGAAACGCAAGATCAACAACTTAAATCAACAATAAAGAAATATCAAACATTAAATTGCATTAAAAGTAAATCAAATCCAACATGAGTTCATCATCACAAAAGAGGGTAAAATGAGAAATTAACATCACAATTGAGAGAATCAAGATGTAGAAAATGAGAAATTATAAAAGAAACAAGATGAGATCAAGTAATTAAGCATGAATCTAAGACAATCTAACCTAATCCTAACCTAATTCTAGAGAGAAGAGGGAGCTTCTCTCTCTAGAAAACTAACTAAAGGCTCATGTTGGCTAAAACTAATTGCTCCCCCCTTGCTTGGACTTCAATTCTGCATGAAATACACTTGGAAACAAGTTGGAATTGGGCCTGGGCAGCTCAGAAATCGCCCCCAGTGTTTTGCCTTTAAGTGGGCCATGTAAGAGTATTGGCGCGTGCCCGCCATGTACGCGTGTGCGTCAATTGGCAAAGTTTCCATCGCACGGATGCGGCATGTACGCGTGTGCGTCTATGGGCGAGACCACTTTTGCGCGTGCGCGCCTTGTGCGCGTGCGCGTCCTTGGATGCATTCCCAATCTTTGTTTCTTCATGCATTCTCCCCTTTGTATGCTTTTCTACTAATTTCTTCCATTCAATGCTTGCCTTATAAACCTGAAATCACTCAACACACATATCAAGGCATCGAATGAAATTAAAGTGAATCAAAATTACCAATTTAGGGCCTAAAAAGCATGTTTTTGCACTTAAGTAAAATTCAAGGGAGAATTACAAAACCATGCTATTTCATTGATTAAATCTAGAAAAAGGTGGTAAAATTCCCCAAAATAAGCACAAGATATATCACGAAATCGGGGTTTATCAAATCTCCCCACACTTAAACTAAGCATGTCCTCATGCTAAAATCAAGAAGAAGCAAAGGGTATTAACATTTATTCAATGCAACTAACTAAATGCAATCTATCTATATGCAACTGAAGATCGGATTTCTGCTAGTAAATAAATTCACAAATATAATCGCGTTGTAAGTATAGTTTCTAAACTAACAGAAAATACTTTCGTACAAAAGTTTGGTTGTCACAAGTAACAAAACCCAAATAAATTTATAACCGAAGTATTTAAACCTCGGGTCGTCGTCTCCAGGAATTGCAGAGAAGTATGATTTATTATTGGTTATGTAAAAAGATATATTTTTGGGTTTTTGAAAGGTTTGAACAAGTAATTTAAATAACGAGAAAAAATAAATTAATTATAAAATCTCTTAGCAAGGTATAAGAACTGGAATTTCTATCCTAGTTATCCTTATCAGGTGTGATGAGAATTAGGTTTTCATCCCACTTGGTCAGCATTTACTAAACAAAGGAAGGTCAAGTGGACTAATTAGCTTGATCCTCAAGTCCTAGTCATTCCTTATGGAAAGACTAGCTTTAGAGTGATCCAGATCAATTAGTAATTCTAATTTCAATCAACAGCTGAGTTTGATAGCTCAAGTGTTACCAATTACTTAACCAAAACCAAAAAAGAGAAAATAAATCTACTTGAATAAAAATGTCTTCAGACTGGAAACAACAGTAACATAAATAAAAGAAAGGAATCTTAAATCTGAAATACCTCAAAATATATTAAATAGAACATTGAATTCTTAACATGGAAATTCATAAATTAAATTAGGAAAGTAAATAAAAGGAACATTGAACCTATAATTGGAGAAGATGAAATCCTAAATCCTTTAAGAGAAATTCTAATCCTAAATCCTAATCCTAATCCTAAATCCTAAGAGAGAGGAGAGAACCTCTCTCTCTAAAAACTACTTCTAATTCTAAAATTATGTGAATTATGAGTTAATAATTATGATTGAATGGATTCTCTCACATTATAGCCTCTAATCTGTATTTTTTGGGCCGAAAACTGGGCCAAAAACAACCCAGAAATCGCTGGGGGCGAAATCTGCCACGTTGATTTTCGTCACTACAATGCGTCTGCGTGGAGCACGCGTTCACGTTGCCTATCTGTACGGCAACTATAGCAAATTATATATCAAATCAAAGCCCTTGACGTTAGCTTTCTAACGCAACTAGAACTGCATTGTTTGGACCTCTATAGCTCAAGTTATGACCGTTTGAGTGCGAAGAGGTCAGGCTGGACAGCTTAGCAATTTCTTCAACTTCTTGTATTCCTTCTATTTTTGCATGCTTCCTTTCCATCCTCTGAGCCATTCCTGTCCTATAATCTCTGAAATTACTTAACACACATATCACAGCATCGAATGGTAATAAGAGAGGAGTAAACATAGCAAATTTAAAGCCCAACGAAGTATGTTTTCAATCATAGCACAAAATCTGGAAGGAAAAAGTAAAACCATGCAAATCATATGAATAAGTGAGTAAAGAGTTGATAAAAACCACTCTATTGAGCACAAGATAAACCATAAAATATTGGTTTATCAACCTCCCCACACTTAAACATTAGCATGTCCTCATGCTAAGCTCAAGAGAAGCTATAAAGGAGTGAAGAGGAATGGTAAAATGTATGAAATGCAACCTATCTATATGAATACAACTACATGCAGAATGTTTCTACCTACTTGGTTAAAAGTAAATAAGCTCTTCAAGACAAACATAAATCAGATTTCACTAATTCAAATCATACAATAAAAGACAAGTAAACTTGTAAGAAGACATCTCATGAAAGCAGGGAACATAGAATCAAGCATTGAACCCTCACTGGTAGTGTATGTGCACTCTAATCTCTCAAGTGTATAGGGTAATTCACTCTACTCTTCTCTAATCATGCTTTCTAAACTTTGTTCTTCATCTAACAAATCAACAAAAATTTAATATACCAATGCAAACATCATGAGGTCTTTTCAAGGTTGTAATGGGGCTAAGGTAAGGGTGAGGATATATGTATGGCCAAGTGAGCTAAAATATGAATCTTTGACTAACCTAAGTTCTCACCTAACATACATACACTCTATATAACTCTAGAATCACGCCTAGCTACCCATAATTTTCCCACTTTTGCATATTTCACATACTCATGTATCAACTTTTCTCTTAACTTGTATCACATATGCATTGATTTTTCATTAGACTTAACATTGGGGTAATTTTGTCCCCTTATTCATTTATTTAATTACTTATTTATTGAATATTTTTGAATTTTTTTTATATAAAAAAATAAACATAACTTATCAATGCACATGAAATTTTTTTTTATTTTTCTGGTCTCACATGAGTAGGTACCCAATTTCCCATAGCACATTCCCTTATTAACCCATGTTCCCACAGTTTTCCCACACTTTAATTGACACACCATCTCTAACTTAAGCTAACCAAAGATTCAATTGGGATAATCAATTGTTTTTCTGCTTAAGGCTAGTGATGTGGTAAAATATAGAATGAATGGGATTAAAAGGCTCAAAGTGGCTAACAAGGGTGACATAAAAGGGTAGGCTTATTTGGGATAAGTGAGCTAAACAAGTAATGGCCTCAATCATATGCAAGCATGTAAATACACTAAATAGTGGACATATAGAATAAAACAAAGCAAAGATTGCAATCATAGAGAAGTAAACACACAAGAATAAAAATTTATGGTTAAATAATGTAACCATATAAGTAAGCTCAAATCTCACAGGTTGTGTGTTCTTAGCTTTTTAAACTATATTCCAAAAATAACTTCAAACGAGTTTAAACAGAAAAAATTTTTCAATTTAAATTAGTGAAATACTATAAAAATTTCTTGAAAAAGAAAATATTACTTCAACCAAGTAGTAACTAAATGCATCAAATCAAGAAAACATGTAATCAAATATGCAGATGCAATAATGAACTGATAAAGAAAATAAGACATTGGTGTTGAGAAGAAAATAACTAACCCATGGAGATCGGTGTCGACTTCCCCACACTTAAAGATTGCACCGTCCTCGGTGCATGCTAAGATGTGCGAGTGGACGGGCTGCTACAACTGATGCTTTCCAAAGAATGTGCAGATGGACTTGTTTGTCTTCCCATTTAGAAGCTTTCCCTTTCCCTTTCTCGGTGGCCAGCCATGGTGGGTTGTCTCCCACCTAGCACTTTTAGTTAAAGTCCTTAAGTTGGACATTTGGGGAGTCTTTTGTTATGGTGGCTTGTGCTTGAACTCATCCAGGAATCTCCACCAATGTTTGTACTTCCAGTAACCTCCGGGGTCCCAAACTAGACACATAAAGTCTTCAAGCAAGTCAAAGCAAGTGACAAGGTCCCAAGAGTGTTGATTGTTGGAATGAATTCCGGGGTCCCAAACCTTGCTTTTGCACCCGTCTTCTTGTTGATCATCATGATTCCATCCGGGTGGCAAGCAATCTGAATTCTCACTAAAGCGGCCAAACAACTTCCTAGACCCATTCAGTTGAGCTTTACACCAACCTTTGCATTTACACGTTGAGCTTTCCACCATATTGAATCTTGTATGACGACTCCTACCACTAACCATCTCCCTCTTACTCTTAAAGCCACAAAGAGCTCTAAGTTGCCCATCTGTCTCAAGTAAACCATATTCAAGTGGAATGAGAAAGCTAAGGGATATGAAATTTACCCACTTGAATGTTGTATTGGGTGGTAATGGCCTTTGGGGGAGGGGTCTCCAGCAACTCTGGCAAGGTGATTTCCAGCTCCACTCCCTTGAGCTCTTCCTTGATAACTTCCACCTCTTTGCAAGCTTCTTCAATATCAACCTCTTCCTCTTGGTAGCTTTTTTCCAATTCGATCTCTTTTTCATTGTTCACCAAGGGAATGGGAGGTTGTGCTTCTTCTTCTTTATTCTCCATGTCAAGTCCAATGGGAGAGGATTCAATTGTAGATAAGAATTTATCAATGATTGAATCCATCTCTTGATCATCCCCTTCAAAGTCTTCAACCCTGATATGCTTTGGAGGTTGTACACCCTCCTCAACATCAATTTCAAGCTTCTAGGAGTGAGGTTCTATGACTGGAGGTTCCCATGGAGGTTTCACATCTCCTAAGTCTTCAACCAATTCCACTTCTTCTCTGGCAGGCGTAGCTTCTTCCAGTTGTTCTAATACAAAGCCATGTTCCTTATTGTCCACCGGAGTTTCTAGTGTCTCCTTCATGCTACGCACTTCTTTTGATTCTCCACATGCAGCCATGGGAGTACTTTGAGTGCTCAGATGTTGGGAAGCTAATTGATTTACTACCTCGGTTAAGGCAGTTGCGAGTTCCAGTACATCCCTTTTCATCTTCATTTGCCCTTGAAGAAGATCACGACGGATGTCATCCATTGGAGATTGGGGTAAATATGAGGGTTCATTGGTTGGGAAAGAGGGCTCATAATACGGAGATGGTTCTTCTTGATAAAGATATGGAGATGGTGAATATTGAGGTAGTGGTTCTAGGTGTGGTTCATATGGTGGTTGGTGTGGTGGATAAGGATTAGGGTCATATGGTGGTGTTTGGTTGTAGGGGGCTTGTGAGTATGGTGGTTCAAAGGTATGTTGGGGAGGCGGTTCATAAGCATATGGTGGGCCTTGTTGGTAACTACAAGGGGGTCTACCATATTCATCATCTTGGTACGCTCCCTGGAATGGCTCTTGACCATAGTAATTTGGTGGAGGTTGGTTGTCACGAAAGGGTCCACCATAACTATTGTCTTGGCATGCATTGTAGGATGGTCTTTGTCTGTGGTATTGTGGAAGATGTTGTTGCCGAAAGGGTTGATCAGATCCTCGTGGCTCCTTCCATCTCTGATTGTTTTGACCTTGATGCATGTTTCTGTTATAATTTTCATTCCTTGCAACAACATTGGAAGCAAACTCAAAGCGATTGGGGTGAGAATTCATAGTAGCTAATAAAAATAAAAAATGAAAATAAAATCAAATAAACAGGTAAAAGAAAAATATTTACAATAACCAATAATAAGGTACACGTTTGCAATTCTCCGGCAACGGCGCCATTTTGACGATTGGATTTCTGCTAGTAAAGAAATTCACAAATATAATCGCGTTGTAAGTATAGTTTCTAAACTAACAGAAAATCCTTTCGTACAAAAGTTTGGTTGTCACAAGTAACAAAACCCAAATAAATTTATAGCCGAAGTATTTAAACCTCGGGTCATCTTCTCAAGGAATTGCAGGGAAGTATGATTTATTATTGGTTATGTAAAAAGATATACTTTTGGGTTTTTGAAAGGTTTGAACAAGTAATTTAAATGATGAGAAAAATAAATTAATTATAAAATCTCTTGGCAAGGTATAAGAACTGGAATTTCTATCCTAGTTATCCTTATCAGGTGTGATGAGAATTGGGTTTTAATCCCACTTGGTCAGCCTTTACTAAACAAAGGAAGGTCAAGTGGACTAATTAGCTTGATCCTCAAGTCTTAGTCAATCCTTATGGAAAGACTAGCTTTAGAGTGATCCAGATCAATCAGTAATTCCAATTTCAATCAACAGCTGAGTTTGATAACTCAAGTGTTACCAATTACTTAACCAAAACCAAAAAAGAAAAATAAATATACTTGAATAAAAATGTCTTTAAATTGGAAGCAACAGTAACATAAATAAAAGAAAGGAATCTTAAATCTAAAATACCTCAAAATATATTAAATAGAACATTTAATTCTTAACATGGAAATTCATAAATTAAATTGGAAAAGTAAATAAAAGGAACATTGAACCTGTAATTGGAGAAGATGAAATCCTAAATCCTTTAAGAGAAATTCTAATCCTAAATCCTAATCCTAATCCTAAATCCTAAGAGAGAGGAGAGAATCTCTCTCTCTAAAAACTACATCTAATCCTAAAATTATGTGAATTATGAGTTAATGATTATGAATAAATGGATTTCCCCACTTTATAGCCTCTAATCTGTGTTTTCTAGGCCGAAAACTGGGCCAGAAACAGCCCAGAAATCGCTGGGGGCGAAATCTGCCACGCTAATTTTCGTCACTGCGACGCGTCCACGTGGAGCACGCGTTCCCGTCGCTTAGCTGTACGGCCACTATGAAAAATTATATATTAAATCGAAGCCCCGGATGTTAGCTTTTTCCAACGCAACTGGAACTGCATTGTTTGGACCTTTGTAGCTCAAGTTATGACCGTTTGAGTGCAAAGAGGTCAGGCTGGACAGCTTAGCAATTTCTTCAACTCCTTGTATTCCTTCCATTTTTGCATGCTTCCTTTCCATCATCTGAGCCATTCCTGTCCTATAATCTCTGAAATCACTTAACACACATATCACGGCATCGAATGGTAATAAGAGAGGATTAAACTTAGCAAATTTAAAGCCCAAAGAAGCATATTTTCAATCGTAGCACAAAATCCGGAAGGAAAAAGTAAAACCATGCAAATCATATGAATAAGTGAATAAAGAGTTGATAAAAACCACTCTATTGAGCACAAGATAAACCATAAAATAGTGGTTTATCAGCAACCTATCTACATGATATAATGGCTCTGTCAAAATAAATCAATCTCCAAGAATATACATACAATCACAAAGGGTTAAGGTATTTGCAATCAAGCAAACCACAATTGGATTGAATCATTGAAAGAGTTCACAAACTTGCAAGAAAAGATGATCATGGGTGGAAACATGTAATTAAGCCACCGAACCCTCGCCGGATGTGTATCTGCTCTAGGCACTCAAGTGTATGGGGTTGATTCACTCAATTCTCCCCTAATCATGCTTTCCAAGATTTGTTTTTCATCTAACAATCAACAATTATTTCATACATGCATACAAATATCATGAGGACTTCCCATAGGTTGTAATGGGTCTAGGTCAAGGTAGGATGCATATGGTCAAGTGAGCTTGAAATTTGAATTTTTGATTAACTTAAACTTTCCACCTAACCTATGACAACCTAAACAATTCTAAACAAATCTAGCTATCCATTCTTCACTTTTCACACACTCATGCAATCCCTTTTTTGATTACCACACATATGCATTGAATTTATGAAACCTTAAACTTTGGGACCCTTTGTTCCCTTTTTGTTGAAAATTTTAAATTTTTTAAACTAAAATATATACAAGAACATCAATGCATATGGCTTACATATAATTATTACATGAGTATGTACCCAATTCCTAAAAAATTTTTCAATAAAAACATAAACACACCTTTATCTATACCCAATGTACCCAACCTTCCCAAAATCAAGTAATGAACACTCTCACTAGCCTAAGCTAATCAAAGATCCAAACAAGGGACATTTTTTGTTTTTCACTTAAGCTTGTAATGTGTTACAATTATGAACAATTAGGTTAGGTATAGGCTCAAGATTGGTTAACAATGGAAGATAAAAGGTTGGCCAGTTTGGATAAGTGAGCTATTTGAACAATGGCCTCAATCATATAAATTCATGTATACACAAAATAATGGACATAAAGAATCAAACAAATCAAAGATTACAATCATAGGAAGAGAATAATGCACACAAGAATGAAAGTAAGTGGTCATAGGATGTAACCACATAATTAGGCTCAAATCTCACATGCTTGTGTTCTTTGCTCAAAACATGATCTACAAGTGTATAATTCAAGCGAGTTCTAAATATTTTTTTTCAACCAATTGGGCGGTACCCTAAAAATTGAATTTCTTGGAAATTTTCATTATATTGACTAAGCTTATTCTAATGCAATGTCGTGATTTAGAAAATTTTAAAAATTTTCCCTAGTTTATCCCCTTTTCAATCAAAACATAATTCTTATACAAAAAGGGTCAACTAGAATTTATCAATCCAAAACACTTTTCTAATCACAATAAAAAACTAAGATGCAAAACACACACACACACATAGATATATATATATATATATATATACTAAAAGTATGCAACAACCAAAACAGGAGTATCTACAATAGAAAATATATACAGTCATCCTAAAATGATCTAAAAGATAAAGTAAATCTACTGGAATAAGAATGCCTTCAGATGGGAAGCAATAATCATGTAAATAAAAGAAAGCAATATTAAACTGAAATACCTCAAATTGCATTAACAAAAGAACTTAAATCTGACATGGATGTTCATAAATTAAATTGGAAAAATAAATAAAAGAACATTGAACCTGGATTGAGAGTCACTCCTAAAACTAAGAGAAGTCCTAAATCCTAATCCTAAGAGAGAGAAGAGAACCTCTCTCTCTAAAAACTACATCTACTCCTAAAATTGTGAATTGTGAAAGCTTGTCTCATGAATGGATACATTCTCTCACTTTATAGCCTCTAATTTGTATTTTCTGGGTCGCAAACTGGGTCGAAAACAGCCCAGAAATCGCTGGAGAAGAATTCAAACACGCTGATTTCTGTCACTGCAATGCGGCCGCATGGGTCACGCGGTCGCGTCGCATAGTGTCAGTGAAACTATGGCATATTATATATCAAATTAAAACCCCGGATGTTAGCTTTCCAACGCAACTGAAACCGCATCGTTTGGACCGTTGTAGCTAAAGTTATAGCCGTTTGAGTGCGAAGAGGTCAGGCTGGACATCTTAGCAATTTCTCCAACTTCTTGTATTCCTTCCACTTTTGCATGCTTCCTTTCCATCCTCTGAGCCATTCCTGCCCTGTAATCTTTGAAATCACTTAACACACATATCAAGGCATCTAATGGTAATAAGAGAGGATTAATAATAAGCAAATATAAGATCGAAGAAGCATGTTTTCGATCATAGCACAAAATCAGGAAGGAAATATAAAACCATGCAAATATTATGAATAAGTGGGTAAAGAGTTGATAAAATCCACTCAATTGAGCACAAGATAAACCATAAAATAGTGGTTTATCAACCTCCCCACACTTAAACATTAGCATGTCCTCATGCTAAGCTCAAGAGAAGCTAAAAAGATGAAGAGGAATAGTAGAATGTATGAAATGCAACCTATCTATATGAATGCAACTACATGCAAAATGTTTCTACCTACTTGGTTAAAAATAAATAAATTCTCCAAGACAAATATAAATCAGATTCCACTAATTCAAATCATACAAAATAAGGTACAAGTAAACTTGTAAGAAGATAGCTCATGAAAGCAGGGAACATAGAATTTAGCACTGAACCCTTACTGGTAGTGTATATCACTCTAACTCTCAAGTGTCTAGGGTCAATCACTCTACTCTTCTCTAATCATGCTTTCTAAACTTTGTTCTTCATCTAACCAATCAACATTATTTAATGTACCAATGCAAACATCATGAGGTCTTTTTAAGGTTGTAGTGGGGCTAAGGTAAAGGTGAGGATATATATATATATGGTTAAGTGATGTATGAATTGAATCTTTGACTAGTCTAAGTTCTCACCTAACATACATACACTCTCTATCTAATTCAAAAATCATGCTTAGCTACCCATAATTTCCACTTTTGTATGATTCCCGTACTCATGTACCAAATTTTTCTTTTTAATTTATCACATTTGCATTGATTTTTTTATTAACTTAACATTGGAGTAATTTTTTCCCCTTATTTATTTATTTATATTATATATATAAATTTTTTTTCTTTTTCTCTCTCTTTTTTTTTTTTTTGAATCATAACTTATCATTGCATATGGATTTTTCATTATTTTTCTATTTTGGTTTTTTTCATGAGTAGGTTCCCAAATTTCCAATATTCAAATAAATTAGAAACATGATACATTCCCTTATTAATCCAAGTTCCCACAATTTTCCCACACTTAATTGTTGCACAATCCCTATCTTAAGCTAACCAAAGATTCAATTGGGATATTTAATTGTTTTTCTGCTTAAGGCTAGTGATGTGGTAAAATACAGAACAAATGGGGATTAAAAGGCTCAAAGTGGCTGACAAAGGTGATTTAAAGGGTAGGCTTATTTGGGATAAGTGAGCTAAAATCAAATAATGGCCTCAATCATATGCAAGCATGTAAATATACTAAATAATGGATATATAGAATGGAACAAAGTAAAGATTGCAATTATAGAGAAGAAAACACACAAGAATAAAATATTTATGGTTAAATAATGTAACCATATAAATAAGCTCAAAATCTCACAGGTTGTGTGTTCTTTGGCTCAAAAACCATGTTCCAAATACAACTTCAAACAAGTTTTAACATAATTTTTTTTTTCAATTTAAATTAGTGAAATTTTTCAAAGATAGGGTCTTAAAAGAATTTTATTACTTTAACCAAGTAGTAACTAAATGCATAAAATCAAACAAATATGCAAATGCAATAACTAATTTAACAAAGAAAATTTAAACATTGGTGTTGAAATAGAAAGGTACTAACCCATGGAGATCGGTATCGACCTCCCCACACTTAAAGATTGCACCGTCCTCGGTGCATGCTAAGATGTGCAAGTGGACGGGTGGCTTCAACTGATGCTTTTCTCTATAGATTGTGCAGATTGACTTGCCTGTCTCCCCATGTAAACGTCTTCCGGTTCTCTTCCGGGTGGCCATCCTGAAAGAAAAAGGGAAGAAGAATAACCCAGAAATAAAGATAGGAAAATAAATACAGTATGGGTGGGTTAATGCCGAATAATAAGGGTCTCAATTAGATGGTAGTTACAACATGCAAGTGAGAAAATAATAGAAGCCATGGCATGCCAGTGGTACAAAATGTACAACAATAGGGAAGAGAGTGGGGAAGGAGAGATAATATAAATTCATATCAATGCAAAAGTAATATATATATAAAAGATTGGCATTGATTTAAATAATATTACTCAATCAGAATTAAACAAGTCATTAAACACCAAGAAAATACCAGAAAAGATGTAACAGTTGAATAAGAACATTTGAACACCAATGGTAAAATAATAAATTTAGAAAAATAAAAATATGCAATGAATGAAAGTATGCAAATAAATAAAATAAAATAAAAGATAAGAAGAATGAGAAGGGAAAGAAATAAAGTAAGAAAGAAAGAAGAAAGAATAAAAGATAGAAGAAATTAGGATTAGAGAAGAAAATATAAGAAAATTGGCACTAATCTGGATAGGTTGTGTGACGCTGGCGACGCGGTCGCGTGGTGCGCAATAAGGTCAGGCGACGTGGACGCGTGGGGCATGCGATCGCGTGACTTGATTTGTGCTAGTGGCGCGAGTGCAGCCTTGCAGTCGCACAACTCTCTGTTCGAAACTTGGTATTGCCAAAATCCAGGGTGACGCGGTCGCGTGGTCGATGCGATCGCGTGAGTGGCCATCATGGGGATATGACGCGGACGCGTGAGCCATGCGTCCGCGTGGTAAGGCGTGTGCGGTCAGCACTAGTCCAGCACCACTCTCGCACAACTTTCGGTCGTGCACCCTTCGTACGTCGATTTCCAGGTCATGCGGCCGCGTGAGTAACGCGGTCGCGTGGGGGCCATTTTTCCCACATGACGCGGACGCGTCAGCAACGCTGCCGCATCGCGTGCGTGCTTCTCTTTTTTTTTTAATTTGAAAAAAAAATGCAGAATGCAGTGTTAATATGGATGTGATGCAAAAACTCCAGGTTCAATATAATAAAATAAAATAAAACTCGAAAACAAATAAAACTAAATAAAAATGAAAAAGGAACGATCATACCATGGTAGGTTGTCTCCCACCTAGCACTTTTAGTTAAAGTCCTTAAACGTGAGTGACAGTAACCACCTGTTCTGCATAACGCCATCACACGAAGACGTTTGAGTCAACGTTTGCCTCAAACGTTGACTCAAACATGAATGATCCCAAAGTCCATAGTGCAAACGGATTTCTTCTCAAGACCAAGAGCAATCAACAGAGGCTATTTTCAACCCAATTCCATCAAGGCCATCCGGATCCATTCTTTCTCAAATCCAAACCAAGCTAAGCCCATTACCATCTCTCAAAGGCACAAGAGATAGTTAAAATAGGAATTTTATTTAATTATAAGTTTTTTTTAATTTCACTTTCATTTTCATTTTCACTTTGTAAAAGCCTATATAAAGGCATCAATTCCGTTTCATTAGAAGGCTGGCTCCAATAGGGAGCTTTATACTCTCTAGTTTTTATTAGAACTTTTGATTTTTGTTTGGAATTTTGGATTGAGATTGAAGAAATTCTATTTCAATTCTTGATCTGAAATTCATCTTTGTTCTTTTTCTGCATCATTCTGAGAATCAAGGAATTGGATCTAAATTTCACTTGCTGTTTCATTTACATTTCTTCTGCAAATTCATCTTCTATTTGATCAAGGGAGAATTAAGATCCAGATCTGCTTCCTGAGCTCATTGCTTTGCTTGGATTTTCAAATTCTCTTTTAAAGTTTACAATTGAGCTAAGTTCCTTTCTGCTTTGTTTCTTCAAATAATTTTCTTTTCTGTTTGAGATCTGCTGCATCCCATTTCATATTCTAGCTCTCTGATTGATTGCACTTTACACTTTCTTGTTGAATTTTAAATTTCCAGCACCCAACTCAATTTACTTTCAAGCAATTTAATTCTTCTGCACTTCACAATTTCAATTCTGTTTTAATTCCTAGCATCCAATTTCCTTTATTCTTCCTGCAATTTAAATTTTTAGTTGCTTGATTTATTGCTTTTCTTTAAATTTCCTGCACCCAATCCCCTTTAAATTTGATGCAATTTACATTTCTTGTCATTTAAGATTTTACCAATTTACGATTCTTGCTCTTTAAGATATTGCCATTTACTTTCTGCAAATTTAAATTCCTTATCATTTACTTTTTGTTGGCTACATTTTATCCAATTTCACTTCAATGTTAACTTGACTAAACTAATCACCTACTAAAGTTGCTTGATCCATCAATCCTTGTGGGATCGACCTCACTCTAAGTGAGTTTTACTACCTGATGCGACCCGGTACACTTGCCGGTGAGTTTTAGGTGTTGGAATTTGTTTCCAACCCATTAGGTCTCGTCAGGACGATGGTGGCAAAGCAGTGCATCCCCAATAGCATCCTCAGTGATCATAATCTCTCTATCTCATAGCTGCACTAAATCAAGATTGACTCGGTACATTTTGGCCAGTTTCACTGACCTTTTCTTTACTGTTTTAGGATAGTTTCATGCATTTTCTTAGGAAATAAGCAAGTTTTGGGTAGAATTTCACTTACATCTTGATTCAAATAAACATTGTGCACTTTACATGATTTCATGAGAATTATGCATGAATTAAATGACAAATTGGATGATGCATGTCTCATGACTTGGATTAGAACTTTGATGCACTCTACTGCTTGATTTCAGGACAAAGGAAGCAAGGAAGAACCACGTTAACAGCCATGTTAGTCTAACTAACGTGACCACTAACAAGGAAAGGGAGCTAGCTTGCAACGTTAATGAGAAAAGTAATCGCCAATAACGTCCTCGAAGCCATCATAGCCCACGTTAAGAGTCACGTTAACTAAGTTAACGTGAACTCTAACGTGGAAGAAGAAAATGAAGCCAACATTAGTGACACTCACCTTTGTCACTAACGTTGGACCAAGCTCATATTGGCCACGTTAAGAGCCACGTTAACTCAGTTAACGTGGACTCTAACGTGGGGAAGCAAAAGAATGGCCAACGTTAGTGACACTCACCTTTGTCACTAATGTTGGACTAAGCCACTTTGAGCCACGTTAGTTGCCACGTTAACTTATTTAACGTGGAAGCTAACGTGGAGGGAGCAAGAATCGCCAACGTTAGTGACACTCACCTTTGTCACTAACGTTGGAATGAGCCACTATGAGCAATGTTAACTCCCACGTTAACTTAGTTAACGTGGAAGCTAACGTGGATGAAAGAATGATGAGCCAACGTTAGTGACACTCACCTTTGTCACTAACGTTGGAGATGGCTATCACCACCACGTTAGAAGCTACGTTAACTTAGTTAATGTGAACCCTAACGTGGAAAGTTGGGGCGTTTTGAAACGTTAGTGACAAAGGTAAGTGTCACTAACGTTTTTGAAGATTTGGCAAGCCTACGTTAAAGGTCACGTTAGCCACACTAACGTGAACTCTAACGTAGGGAAGGGAGGATTCTCAACGTTATTGGAAAAGGTAAGTCCCAATAACGTGTGCGAAGCATCAAGAGGCAACGTTAGTGGTCACGTTGGTGCCACTAACGTTGAGAGAAGAGAATTAAATTAAAGCTATCTAATCCAAACAATCATAAACAATTAAGGAGTTTAATGAAATTGCACAATCCATTAATCCACATTCAGAGAAAAGGTGACTGCCACTAACGTTCTCGAACCCACACTTTCACTTAACGTTAACGCCACTAACGTCCTAAGCTAAAAGTTCCTGCCTACTTCACACTTTCTCTCTGTAAGTAAAGCTAAGCCCACTGAAGAGGATAACTGCTTCAAACTCAAGATCCAAAGGCCCATATCCAAGATTTGAAGAACCAACTAGAAGATCAGAAGAGTAGTATATATAGGGGTAGTTTTGAATCAAAAAGGGGGGTTGGAAATTAGAGAACTACTCTCTGTATTTTACTTTCTCTACAACTTTTAGTTTAATTCGGAGAATGTACTCTCCATCTATGCTTTTCATTCCCAGAGCTATGAACAACTAAACCCCTTTCATTGGGTTAGGGAGCTCTGTTGTAATTTGATGGATCAATATTAGTTTTCATTATTCTTCTTCTATCTTTTCTCTTGATTTTACTAGAAAGCTTTCAATCTTCATTCAATTGGGTAGTTATCTTGGAAAAGAAGCTATTCATACTTGGATCTCTTCGGAACTTTGGAAGAGAAATGAAGAGATCATGCTAGAAATGCTTTCTCATGTTGGACCAAATTGGGGTTTGGATGGATATAGTGACATATAATCCTACCAACACTTAGATTTGGAAATACATGTGGTATAATCAGTGACCATACTTCATCTCTTCTCATGAGCAATTGACCAAGGAATTGGCTATTGATCAAGATTTGAGAGATTGAATTACCAAGAAATTGGAATTCGATCACTTAAGATTGCCAAAGAGATCAATGAATGCATTGATTGAGGAAGAGATGAAAATGAACTTGATCCGGAGAATGCAACATCTCCTAGGCCCAATGAATTCCCCATTTCTGATCTTACCCATTCTCTATAAATTCTGCAATCTACTTTTATGAGCATCTTCCCCATTCCCATTTAAGATTCTGCAATTTACTTTCCGCTATTTACATTCAGCTCTTTATTTCCAGCATTTACGTTTTCTGCTATTTACTTTCCCGCCATTTAATTTTCTGCAAATCTCAAATCTAATTCTGCTTAGTTCAACTAGAACATTACTCTAATTAAAGTTGCTTGACCAATCAATCCCTGTGGGATTCGACCTCACTCTATTGTGAGTTTTTACTTGACGACAATTCGGTATACTTGCCGAAGGAAAATTGTAGAGAGACAAGTTTCCGTGCATCAAGTTTATGGCGCCATTGCTAGGGATTGATTTTGTATCAACAATGATTAAATTGGAGGATAACTAGATTGAGCATTTTTCTTTTGTTTGATTTAAAATTCTGTTTGAGTAATTTACTTTCAGTTTTAGTTATTTTCTCCCCTTTCCCCTACCCATTTTCTTAGTTGTTTACAATTCAGTCCACTAACCCACTAACTGTTTGATATATTGCATCACTCACACTAACAGCAATTCTAACAGAAATACTTTCTGCATCTATTTCCTTGCTTGTGCCTTGTTGGTTGTATGATAGAGAGAAGAAGCGGGGCTTCAACTTCCTTTGATTCTGAACCTGAGAGGACCTTCCTTAGATTAAGGAGGGAAGCAAGAGGAAAGAGAGTAGTTGGTGCGGAGGAAGAAGAGGAGTATTTTGAACCAAACATGGATGAAAATATGGAGAACCATCATGAAGAAGAGGCTCACAACCATGGCAGAAAAGGTCTAGCAAATCATGCTGGGCAGGAGAGAAGAGTTTTAGGCTCTTATATCAACCCAAACCCAGGAAACTGTGGGAGTAGCATTCAAAAGCCAATCATACATGCCAACAACTTTGAACTAAAGCCACAGCTCATCACCCTTGTTCAGAACAACTGTTCATTCGGAGGAGGTGTCCAAGAAGACCCAAACCAACATTTAACCACCTTCCTAAGGATATGTGATACTGTGAAGTCTAACGGTGTTCATCCTGACACCTATAGACTACTCTTATTTCCCTTCTCACTCAAGGACAAGGAATCTAAATGGCTGGAGTCCTTTCCAAAGGAGAGCTTAACAACCTGGGAAGATGTGGTGAACAAATTCTTGGCAAGATTCTATCCTCCTCAAAGAATCAACAGGTTGAGGACTGAGGTTCAAACTTTCAGGCAACAAGATGGTGAGACTCTCTACGAAGCATGGGAGAGGTTTAAGGACCTGACAAGAAGGTGTCCACCAGATATGTTCAATGAATGGGTGCAGCTAAACATTTTCTATGAAGGCCTCTCCTATGAATCAAAGAAGGCAGTAGACCATTCATCCGGGGGATCTCTGAACAAAAAGAAGACCATTGAGGAGGCCATAGATGTCATTGAGACTGTAGCAGAGAATGACTACTTCTATGCTTCTGAAAGAGGCAACACTAGAGGAGTGATGGAGCTAAACAATGTGGATGCACTGCTAGCCCAAAACAAGCTTATTACCAAGCAGCTGGCAGACCTCACCAAGAAGATGGAGAGGAACCAAGTAGCAGCAATCACCACCTCATCAACAACCCAAGAGGGGGTGAATACAGAGGCAGAAGGTGAGCATGAACAAGCCAACTACATTGGAAATTCACCCAGGCAGACCCATGATCCATACTCCAAGACCTACAACCCTGGTTGGAGGAATCACCCAAACTTTGGGTGGGGAAATCAACAAGATCAAGGCCAAGATCAGAGATGTCACAACCCCAACAACCATGCAGCAAACCAACATTCCACACAGAGATCATATCAACACCACCCTAACAACACCTCTCCACATCCATACCAAAACCAAGATAACCCTTCTCAACCATCCAATCCCAACCCACCATCATCTGATGACAGACTCTCAAGGATTGAGAAACTACTTGAAGGCATATGCAAGGAGATTCAAGATAAAAAGATGTTCAAGGAGGAGGTGCGAGCCAATATCAAGAATCAGGGAGACACCATCAAGAGGCTGGAATTTCAAGTGGGATACCTCTCCGAGCAGATTCCCAAACCTACAGACAGCTTCCCAAGTGACACAGAGAAAAACCCGAGAGGTGAAGCAAAGAAAGTAAGATGGGAAGATTGCAAGATGGTCACTATAAGTGATAAAGAGACCGAGGACGAACCGAACAAACTATTAGAACAACCTGGAGATACATCAGCAGAGAAACAGGAAGAGGAGCACCAAGCACCCAAAATTTCACAGAAGGAGCTGATAAGACTCTATGCACCTTTTCCCCAATTACTCAATGGTGGTGTAGAGAAGAGAATATACTCAAGGTTTTTTGACATATTTGCATCTCTCTATGTAAACATACCATTCATCAAGGCCCTCCAACAAATGCCCTCATACATTAAGTATATGAAGGAGCTACTGACCAGGAAAAGCTCACTCAAAGGAGGACAAACAATAGTGATGAATAAGGAGTGCAGTGCTCTCATTCAACCAGAGCTGCCTACAAAAAGGAAGGACCCATGGAGTTTTCACATTCCTTGTGCCATAGGAGAAACAATGTTTGACAAAGGACTCTGTGATCTGGGAGCAAGCATCAACTTAATGCCTTTATCCCTTATGAAGAGGCTGCAGATCAATGAGATAATACCCACAGATGTAGTTATCAGACTGGCTGACAAAACTCAAAAACAAGCAGTGAGTGGTTGAAAATGTGCTGGTGAAGGTTGCAAAATACTTCCTGCCCACAGATTTTGTCATATTGGACATGGAAGAGAGTCATCTCCACCCAATCATATTGGGAAGATCATTCCTAGCTACAGCCAGAGCACTTATAGATGTGGAGCGAGGGGAGCTAATTTTAAGGATCCATGATGAACAACTCACTTTCAATGTTTTCAAGCCCTCACAAGAAACAGATCAAGAGAACAAAGAACCAAGGAAAGATCACAGTGAGATACTGAAGGAAGAAACAAGCACTGAAGCATAACCAGCACATCTGGGAATCCCCTTGGTTGATGAACAAGGCAATCAGCAACTATCACAGCTCAAGGAAAATCAGGAGGAACCTAAACCACCAGAGTTATATGAGACCATCAACAAAATCTTCTTGGAAGAGGAGGTCTCAAAGAGCAAGGCAACATCAAAAGGAACAAAGAAGAAGGCACCTAGGAGGTGGAGGAACAAGAAGATCCCTACAGAGGACTTTTCTCCAGGGGATAAAGTGATCTCAACTTACTTCCCAGCTATCCCCCCTGATCTTCCCACCATCCCATCTCAGCTACCTAAAGTTTTTACCATCAACAGAGTTCTCTCCTTAGAACATGTGGAGATCCTTGATGAAGCCAATGGAGATAGATTTACTGCAAGGGGGGAGGACTTGAAGCACTACCAACCACCCTGACAAAGGAAAAACGTCAAGCTAGTGACGCTAAAAGAGCGCTTCATGGGAGGCAACCCATGTTTTATATGCTTTTAGAATAGTGAATAATGCAAGAGTTCATGAAATCAAAATCAAACTTTGACATGCACTTAAATGTATCCTTGTATGCAGCACATAGTGAAGAACAAGTTTGGTGTTCAAGGCATACTAAGA